>NC_043964.1:28271284-28518826 GCF_902148855.1 Sphaeramia orbicularis | reverse complement strand
ATGTTTTCCTGCACTGACGCGTGCTACGATGCAAATCTCAGTGTATATGTATGTGTATGTGAGGATGATAAGTGAGGTTAATTACTTACAAAAGATCTAAGGGACTTGACTTGTCATATTCTGCTGATAGGAAGCTAAAGGATAGACTATTGTGTGGAGAAGGGGTGGGATTAAATGACTTAAACTTCCTTTAACTCCTTTTCGAATGTGTAAATGAAGTCATGTATAAGTTTTGTTTTTGTTTTTTGTTTTCTTCTATGACTTCTTACTACCTGTTTTATGCCTAAGGACTAAGATTAATTTGTCTTGTTGCATATTTGACATAAACTTAACAAAAAAAAATTAAAATCTCTACGCGACGAGAAAGCGTAGTTTTGCGTTTTCAAAACTTTAGATGGTGATGCAAGAGTGGAGCGTTTTTAACCCTTTCATGCATAGTGGTCACTACAGTAGACAGTTATTCAACAGCTGTTCTCTTGTATATTCATGGATTTTATTGTTTCTGTATCAGCCAACACAGTGGATGCCTATGCATCATACCATACACTCCAATTCATACCATTACTGTAACTTTGCTGTTCTTGATAAATATGATCTGCAGTAACAGGTTTGAGTGTAAATCAATTGCTTGTTATTGTTAATAGACAGTAATTAACCACTTTTCTTAAACAAAAAGTTTTTTTGCATATTATCTCCATAAAGTGAGTAATAACTAATATTAGAGTATGTTAAAATGTGACAAAACATCAATTAGCAGCATTAAAAAAAATTATTTCATACTTTTCACATAGTGTATCAGTAAATACATGTTTCTTTGCTTCAAAAATTAAACGCATGGTGTCCAGCTGAGTGGATATTTTTGCAACTCCATGAAAAATAGGTTCATAAAAAATGTTTCAATCACATTGTTTTTTTTTATGCCTAAAGAGGAATATAAACACTCAGTAAAAATATCTTGATTAGGGTCAAAAAACGGTATTCAAAAACCTCTCTGATGGCGCATTTTAGAGACAATTTGACCCACATTTTTACTTTTAAATTCATTTTTGCTTTAGTTGGACCATAAGGGATTATCCAAAACAAGGAGCTACTTTATATTGAAACAAACTTTGGAATGGCAATCAATTAATGTTCTCTCTCTAATGGGACATTACTGTGTTTTGACCCATTAAGGTTCTCATAATTCATGCATGAAAGGGTTAAGATTCCCACTCTGGAAGGTGGTTTCACTTTTTTCATTTTGCCATCTAAACTAAAGGCACATCTGATAAAATATTTTGTTTTCACCCAAGACCGTTGTCGTCTAAACTGGGCCTTAAAATCATCAAGCTTTCATGCTACTGGTTTTACATATGTCACATGAGAACTATCTTGCTGTCCAATCCTGTGACCCTGTCACGTTACGTAAGAATCCAGGTCTAATTTGGTAAATAGCCTACCTTGAATATATAATACAGACACTAAGAGATGGGAGAGGGAAGCTGTTGCAGTGGAAAAGGCCTCGCCAGTTTCTACTGTTGCACAATAAACACCATCTTAATATTGCCTAACCCTGCTCTTGTGTTGCTGAGGTGCTCATAAAAAGTCATTCCTGTAAACACATACCCTGAAATGTCATTACACAGGAGACTAAACAGACTCCCGACAGATCCCAAAACCAACTTACAAAACCACAGCAGCACCTTAACCGCACTGGCAGTACCATCATTTTCCTGTTTGACATTTTCTGTTTTTACAATCATCGCTTAACAAGTGTGTGAGCTGCAGCAAACACCAGGTCTGGGTCTAGATATGAGACTGTGATGGACGTAGGGTTGCTCTCGCCGTACCCAGACTACGAGGCTCACAGTGGGGAAGTATCCGTTTACCCTGGGTCTCCTTCTGACTCTGGAAGGATGCCTGTAAAGCCAAAAGGGAGGGGGTGTAGGATGGTGGGGGCCCTGTGGAGTATATGTGTTTCCATTACGATTATTGCGCTGCTGAAACACTAGAAGTCTCATATTGGGGATCCAATTTTATTAAATCAACTGTGTGACAACGCTGAGCTGTTTCCACAACATGAACAGGTATGGTGGCTGTGAAGTGCCCAGACAAAGTGCTCTTTGAGTGCTGCGGTCAGGCTCTTTGCCAGACACCTTTCCACACCTAGCACTTGGGGAGCCTTATTGAGAGTATGGGCCGAGCCTGTCGTTGCCTTTACCATTATTGCACTCAACACATGGCCAAGAAGTTCTGATAGCTGTAATGCTGTTGCTACCAAGAACTCATTCTGAGTGTGTGTGTGTGTGTGTTTATAGGTAGGCTGGTTGAATGTTTTTGCTTCTGTCTGTGCCGCGCTCTGCCTGTGATTAAATGTTCTGACAATTATTTTACACTCTTATAACACAGCTGCAATTACTAGAATGATGAAATATCCAGACTGAAATATAAATGTAAAAACAGGTGACAGGTGTGTGTCTGGCAATCGGCAGCGGTGTGTGTGTGCAAACCGTAAGCAGAGGCCAAGTGGTACAAGAGAGCAAGTGAGTCCTTTTACCCCGATAGAATAATTGAGAGGCTGCAAATCATGATGAGAGCCTAAGTAAATAAATAAGACAGAGATTATTTATTTGATTTCGGGGAAGCCGGAGCTATAACTCATGTCTCATTGGAGTTGGCGCCGGTGGTGTGGTTTCCAACATGCTGGGAGCCTCCTCCCTACTAAACTCCGCTCTGCTCAGACTCAAGACTCAACTTACAACAAAACTTAGAGCTGCTAACACCCTGTAAAGCACAGCAAGAGAAGGGAGGCATACAGAGAGATAAGTCTGGGTCACAGTGTTAATTTAACAGCTCGGGGCATGGTGTGGTTGGAAACAGACCATGATAATGTTATACACTGTCGAGGTAAAAGTGGAGTATAGGTTATTTGATATAGATGGATCCATATAGGGAAATTTTATTGTTAAGAAAAAAGAGTGCTTATAAAGAGGGATAAAGATGAGAAACAATCTGATGGTTCAGCTAAGCCTCTTCACACTCTTCTCATCACGTTCTTACATGCTGTTTCTCTGCAACAGGAGGTCTGGGAGAAAATCACTCTTACTTTTGCTTGATTCCAACCCCATCCCTCCTCTCCTTCCTTGGCTGTCGCATTGCCAGCTGAACAGTGTACAGGGCGGCTGCCATTTTGGCAGGGTGAGTCTTTTCCCTTACATACTTATTACAGGCTGATTTTCCCCTTGGCCCGTGTCTCCTGAAACAAGGTGTGCTCATTCGGTGCATAGGTCGTTGACAATCTGGGCTGAATTTAAAGGGGAGTCAAAGAGGAATAGGTTTGCCGAGATGTATGAAGGAGTGCTGGCTGGAAATCAATGTCATGTCACAGGCAGATATGATTATGGTAATCTATATTAATTTGACCACAAGTACATAAATACAGATTAGGACAAGCCATCTCTGGTGAATGCACCCACCCACAAACTCACACATGTATGCAGTACATACACACACTTTTGGCTGCGCAGAGAAGAGAACATATGGAAATACCTTTAGACGCAACAGTGATAATATGTGATAGAAAACAAGTTTATGAATTAGATTGTGACAAGCTTCACATGCTCATGTGGTAGTGTCAGCCTGTGTCACATCACATGCTAAATGGAAATGAACAACCAAAAGCAGCAGTTGCCGTGGTGACACGTCTGCGCAGACACACATTAACACATACATGCACTTGAAGAAAAACACACATTTGCTGAACGAACAACAAGCGTACGCACACACGCAGGACGACACACTTGGCTGCAAACAAGTCCAAATGGCGATACTTCCCCGGGTGAGACAGCACCCTCTGGCCTGTGGGGCTAACAATAGGATCCATTCTGCACTGTCCCCTCTGCGCCGTTCACAGCTCTCCTTCCCCTCCCTCAACGCTTATGACTAACGACCTCGGGGCAGGGGTAAGTTAGAGGTGAAGGTGGGGGTGGGGGGATGATGCTGTCATGTAAGATGCCAAGACAACAACATTATCACATGACAAGAACTCAGCATCTCGCAAACACATAACACATCATTTTAACACATTAGACAAATATCTTCGAGTTAGATTTGCCCCATTTCTTTTTTCATGTTCACAAACTCTGAAACTAATCTTCTTACACTTCATTTTCACTATGTTTTTGTGAAGTATTACAACTACATTATCTTTCTTTTTTTTTTTTTTACCCATAAAGATCCAGTGCTACTTCTGTGGCAGTTCTTAATGACTTTTTCCCTCAATATTCAACCTTTTTTCAATTATTTATCACTACTTATTATAATGTTATCCTCTGTATTTTGCATTTTTCAGTGAAAATCAGGTTTTTTCCAAATAACATTTACTGATCATGCAGGTGTCCATAAAAGCTCAGATTAAAGTTGAGGGTTATTATATCAGAAACAGAGAAAACTGAGGAAATATTGACTTTTCTTGACAAAATATATCATTGACTGATCTTAAAACAAGTGTCTCTATCCACTATCATAGATCAAACTCTATGGGTTTTACTGGTGAATCAATGTTGTAGAAGATGACGGTGTTTCCACGTTCACAACGAAGCCTCTGAACGTCCAAATGATGACCATGAAAAGATGACAAACTGCATTTTATCAAGTTATTTATAGCTATTAGGGGTGTAATGATACAGAAACATTTCAGTTCGGGACGTTTTTGGTACAGGGTTCTTTGGTTTTCGGTACAGTGAAGGAAACCAATTTCATTTTAAAAAACTTTATTGAAGTAAAAATGCAACATATTCTAAACAATTAGGTGTCACTCTGCAGCTGAAGTTTTTATACTGTTGTGTGAGTCTTAACGGTTGGGTGGTGATATTTTAAATGCATTATGAACTTTGACGTGTTACCCGAAATATAACCGATCTTCACGAAACAATACCGGCACACTGGTCTTGTTTAGTCGATTTGTCTCTCTCCACTGACATAACTGACAGGGAATCCGAAATGCTGCTAAATCGAGACCTTAGAGAAGATGGACGATCTTCCAACCCTGTGCCTTTGTATCTGCGTATCAGCATGTGTATGGTGTGTGGACCACTTAGACGTCTGTCTAGGATATCAAATACTGCACATGGGTTCCACTTGGCCACCCTGCTCATGCTGTATGCGTTCCACTTCAACGTTCATGTGGAAACTTAAGGCGAGTGTTTGCGTTCTTCACATAGGCTACAAGTATTTGTTCGGTCCACCTCTGTATTGTATTGAAGGACCCGAACTGTACAAACAAGTGCATCATTACACCCCTAATATGTATTGATTGTATTAGTAAGCAAGTAAAGTTTATTTATAAAGCACTTTCACAGATAAAAATCACAAAGTGCTCTATAAAATGGGTGCAATAAAACAACATAAGAATAATTTCATAAAATAAATAAAAAGGATAAATCCATCAGCTGAAAGCTTGCCTAAATAAAAACATCTTCTTGAACTGCTTTTTAAAAAAGTCCATGGAGTCAACCACATGGAGGGACAGGGGCAGGTCATTCCAGAGTCTGGGGGCTACAGCCTGGGTTTTAAAATGAATCTTCGGGACCTTTCAAGAGGCTCTGGCCTGAAGACCTAAGGGTGCGACCTGAGGAGTAGGGGCACAACAAGTTGGCAATATAATGGGGGGCTTGACCATGCAGCGCCCAGAAAGTCCGGACTAAAAATTTTAAATTAATACGAGATTTGACTGGAAACCAATGAAGAGCTCACAAAACAGGAGTGATGTGGGCTGTTCTGGGGGGCTGTATTAATGGATCAACAGGTATTAATCATTTTAAATCAGTAGATGAATTTGGTTTCCAGTGGCTGTTTGGGTCTTTATGGGTTAAATTATTCTATAGACTCTTTTTATGAACTCTGGATATTCCTTTTATTTGAGTAAAGCACATTCCCTTGCATTACCTAAAATAAAATGTTGCATTTTAGTCTGACAAAGGTTATGTTTAAACTTCTTGGCAATGATTTGTGTTGTGTCAGTCACTTTCAGTTCTGAGTACTTTCATCAGCCAGCTTCAATGACGTCCCTTGTCTAATGTCCGTCCGTGAGGAGAGTTTCAAAGAAAAGTCACGTTTTAGACAGATGATGGATCGTTCTCGGTGCTGCATTTGCTGCTTCAGCGAGCATGCCAGAAAAGCTTTGAACATGTGTCACCGTGAAAAGACACTCCACATTAAGACCATTAGAAGTGCAGCTAAGCAGTTGCCACATCTTCCTCTCAATCAAAAAAGACGTTTAAAATAAAACCCACCGTATCACATTCCCTTCAGGAATACTTTTGAGTAACCAACAGGACTGTATAGCTGTCTGAGGTTAGCGCATGTATCACTCAGCTGGAAGACCGAAGGAGGGTGGCATGAGGCCAAGCTCGGTTGAGGGGAACGTGTGCGGGGTGCAAGGGGCCGGAGCGAAAGGCTTGAGCTGGAGCACACAGATGTGGAGGCACTGACGGATGTATCTGGGACAGATGCACACTTCGCTCAAGCATGTGCAGCTGTGTGGCCACGCACAAATGTCTGTGCTCTTTTAGTATTTGTGTTTGTCTGTGTCGTACAGCTTTTCTAGCTTCATGTATATTAGATGGACCATTTATGTTTAAGGGTTCTGAGATGCATCATAAACAGACCGAGTCAATCCAATCTCAGAATTTAATGTTCTCTGACAATTTATTTCCCACTCCACTGACATTAAACACTAAAAGATGAGGCACAAGCTCAGAATTACAAGGATGATGCATCAGTGTAATGTGGCAGATACAAAGGGAGATAAGCCAAGGATTCACAGGTGTCATCATTTTGACAGCTCGCTGATTTTTGTTGCTGTAATTGATCATCATCAAATAGCGAAAAAGAACAACAAAGGTACAGAGTGAATCACAGAATGAGCTGTATTTGTACCCAACTGAGTGTGTGTGCATGTGTGACTGTTGTACTGTGACTGTAATTACACTTTGTGTGGGTTACTGCCCATTGGTATGACTGCATGCACACTGGACTACAATCATTTATTGATTAGTTCTCAACTAATCGATTAATTGAAACAATTTTGATAAAAGATTGTCTAGTTGGAACAATGTTTTCATTGAAAAAAGAAAATTTCTGTGATTTGATCTTCTCAAAGATATGTATTTCTGCATTAAAAGATTTTTTAAAAAACTATGCTTACACATTACAAAAATATTTCCAACAGATTAAGAGAAATCCATATTTTTATTTAGTGTCATGGCCTGTTTCATTTGGTTGTTTGTCACTGGCATCATAGTCCCCAGTGTATAACTCAACTTCTGCTTCATTAGAATTAAATGATACAACATACAACACTTCATGTAAGATGAATAAAACTTTAATAAACTGCCTGTAAAAGTGATTTCTGCCTGAGTCAGGCCACATTTTCTCCGGCAATGGTAGTGAGAAGAAAAGTTCCCATGATCCCACACTACTTCACAATGTAATTGGCTACTTTTGTTACTGAAATGACATATTGTGCATTTAAATGTGAACATTTTCTGGTTTCTTTACTCATCTATAATTGTATCTTAATTTATTTTGGTTGGTGACCATGTCTATTTTCAAACACTTCATACACTGTTAATTTATTAATTGAGGAAATTATTAATAGACAGTTAAACTAGTCATTAGTACCAGTGCCCATGTGTTCCTATGAGTCATACTTGCATCCATATGTGGATGGTTATAATGTGAGCCTTTTGTTGGTGCGAGCTGCAGTGCTTACTAAGGCCCTAATTGGTCTGCCTGCCTCAGCTGCCTGATGGCAAACAGACTCAGGTGTGTGACAGACACCACCCTCCTCCACTCTCCCTTCCTTCTCCTTCTTCTCTCATTTCCCAGTCTGGTTGACTCGCTTTAATGACTTTCGAGGCCCGTGTTGTGCCTGCTGCTCTCTACAGTACTAATGATTACAATTTGTCCAGCCATCTGATTAAGGAAGTGGCTATTTGAGCACCGTGCTGCACTTAAAATCATCCCCCACTGACTCTGTACAGAGAGTTTTATAGGCACAGGCGATGGAGTGTCACTGAGGAATAGCTCCACACCATCAAAAGCTCTAATGATCTTAAATAGCATATGCATGTATTTTACAACTGTACTGCTCATAGAAAAACCACAATTATATGGAATATCATTCACAAGGTGCAGTTAAATACATATATTTTGGAAAGAGGAGCTTAGATTGTGGTGAAATGAACCCAGACAGGAAACAAAACTGATTTTTACAGGGCAGGGGCACCCGAAAGTAATTACTTATAACATAGGTTGAGGTCTGTAATAAACAATTACTTGGATTACACCAGCATCGAGCCTCATAAACACCGTAGCTCTAAACTACACCTGAGTTTTCAGTCTGTCTGGATGCGAAGCCAATGCACTACCTCATTGGAGAACCATGTCTGACAGTTTGGCGGTCTTCCAAGCAAGCAAACACAGGTTTTAAATGCTCTCATCATGTTATGCTTTGTTACATTTAATTCAATGGGGATAAGGAAACAAGATAAGCAGAGTCTGTGCTTGATATTGGTAACAGACTGATCTGGACAATAAAGAGAAGTGGCAGGTTGGGGTGAAAACAAATGCACCAGTGAAGTGGTGTGACAGTAAGAAACAGAGATCTGTGAGTCATGATGCTCTTTCAAAGAGTCGAGGGATCATCCACAAATAAAGTGCAGGCCTTATGGTTCCCTCTATCCAGTACAAATGTTCTGTTCCTCTTTCCCCCAAAGGCCAATAAAACAAACAGCATGGACTGCACAATATACTGACTCCCCCACCTCCTGAGGAGTGTCATCTCAGCAATCGCTCTTTTTTCCTTCTCTCCAGTCCCGAGCTCCGTAGTATTTCATATTAAATCTTTTTTCTTGTTCCTGATCTCCATTCTTCTCTAAACTGAAAACTAAACAAGTGAGGGACACTTAGATAAAAAAACAGCCCTAAAATGCCCACAGTGCCAAACTCTTCTATCATTTTGCCCTCCCTTCTATTCCCTGGTGTCTCTCTTTCCCTCATTCCTCTCCTGGCCTGACTCCAGGCCTCTGCCGGTAGGCGTAATGTTGGAACACTCTGCTCCCCTCTGCATTGTCCAGCGATAGAACATGCAGTCAGATCTTTCATTTATGTTAAAAAAAAACTATGACCACTTTGTAAAATAATTGAAAGACAATCTCAGTCATTACCTCTGATCTTCTAGAAGCATGTGGTGGTGTATTTACTGCTTGAAGTGTGTATATTTCTATTTTCCTCTTGTGCTCTGTTCTGAAGTGAGTTTCTAGGTCTGGTTCATTCTGCTGTTCTTACTTACTGCACTACTGTTATTGTGATGCAGTTCTGTCTGAGAGACACAGCTTTGAACAAAGAACAGACAGATCCAGAATTCTCTAAATCTGCTTCTTAAACAAACACAGCACACAGTAGGAGGAAGTATTTGCATTGGCTGTATTACCTTTTTTTCTTTTTTAGAGCTTAACCACTGTGAAATAATTGGAAAACACTATGTTATTCTTCTGTTTATAATGGAAGGATGAAATCTGAACATGGTTTACAGATGAAGAACAAGAAAAGTGACAAAGTTTACCTTTATGTAAAAGTATAGAACACTAGAAAAGCACTTGGAGAGCGCAGACCTCTGGCAAGGCAGATCAGTGCCCCCCACCCCACCCCCGATCACCACCAAAATCTAATCATTTGTTCCTTGTGCCAGTATCATCATTTCCTGAAATTTTCACCCAAATCAGTCCATAACTTTTTGAGTTATCTTGCACACAGACAGACAGACAGACAGACGCCAGCAAAAACATAACCTTCTTGGCGGAGGTAAATATATGCACTCAAACACAAATATTTTATAAATAAACCTAAGAAAACTAATTGCTCTCTTTACAGCCATTATTTGGTTTATCCATTTTCAACTTTTTGGTAAAGGGATATTAAGTCCAGACCACAATGACCTCAAAAGAAGAAAAAGTTTGAGCATCAGTACAAACGTGGCAGATTTCATTGAACAGACATGATCCCTGTGTACTCATAGTGCAGCAACGATACTATTTTCCAGCAATTATTCACCTGTGAAAATATTGTTAGATCCTAAAAATCTTACTTACTGCTTCAGTTTCCATCCATCCATCCATCCATCCATTCAATATTCTAGTGATCAAGCAATGTACAATTACCTCAAATGCACAACTATACTCAAGTAAAAGTATTTAGCTCCATTCCACCCCCAGCGTTGTCTCTGTTTTCGTTTTCAGACATGGGTCCAGCAGCTAACCAGACCAGCGCCCCAAGACAGAGCCAGGCAGACTGAGATTAACATGAGTCTGGAGTCATTATGCTGTTCATGAGCCGTGTCCAAAGCAACAACTTTTATAGCACCTGTAACACACCAGCTAATCTGTCTGACACCCCTGACCAAATAAACACAGCCAACGCCACTTAAAACACATACACACACAGCAGACTTACACTCCTTTGTCCTCTTTATTTTGCGGCACTGAAACACATATGCAAAACAAAATGCAAGTAATGTTTATGTTGTGTTGTGTGTTTATTGACCTTTGACTTTCAGTACGGTCTTATCTTAAACACCAATGCCAGCCAATAGGAAATGGTAAACATGCACGAAATGCATGCACGCACATGATGCAAGACCCCTTTCTGTCTCCACCAGCACACCACCACCTCTGTTATACCCATCAGTCAATGCCAGGGCTAATCAGTCAAAATTAATCCAATAAACCAAAATGCAGACCCCTACATTTAATTACAGGAATTGGAACCATGGAGGGGAGCACATTCTGCAAACACACATACTGGCCCCTTTATTGACAAGCATACTGCACTAATTGCAGCCCGTCTGTGATTATATAATTTAACTGTATTTAACCACATTAGTAAAATAGTGCACACTACCGGGAGTGGACGTAATCCTCGGGAAGAGGAGATGTATATAATTGAATAATTTTCAATTCACTATCTGATAAGGAGTGGGTAAAGAGGCCAGAGGCTTCACGTTGGTTGGAATCGTGTACCTCAGAGTTATCATTAAAGTTAGTCAAAGGGCCAGCATTTGTGGTGGGTTTACCCTGAGCTGGTGACTAGTCCTGTGTGGAATGAGAGGACAGGAATGAGATGTTCCCAGGGAAGCACAGGGTTAAAAGGTCGCCAGTGATGGAGAAACTTGCACTGGATGGTATGTGTTTTGATCAATTAGAGCTGAAATACGTGTAGAAAATGGCTAAAAAAAAAAAGGAATTGCAATATGAAATTGAATGAGACTGTTTAAGGAGTATTAATCCTTTATAGGGCACTCATAGAAATACTATGAAATTCAAAATTTCAGCCTTAGTGTGTTATTTCTGCTGCTACACTGTAACTTCCCAATTTGGAATAAATAAATAAATAAATAAATAAATAAATAAAGTCTGTCTGTCCTGTCTGTCTGTCTATCTATCTATCTATCTGAGGACATAGCAAGACTTTATTACTTTTGTGAAATTTTTAAAACATTTTTATTGTCATGTAGAAAATCGAAGTTCATTAAATTATTGTGTTTGGCTCCTTTGCCCATATGTGGCAAAAAAAACAATACAAGAAAACACATGTATGGTGAAAGACACACATATTTTTAGAACATTAGACCAACATAAGTGCTGATCCAGACCCCTGTCCACATCCACATTCTCCCTTTGAACATCATTCCTTACATTAGTACCATTACTTCATGGCACTAAACAAAGCAGGTCCACTCACTGTTCATGCATAGGTGGACCTTCCAGACCCTGTAGACCACATTGGACCTCAGATGGTTGACTCACTGTCCTCACTATAACTGTTGCTGTCACCCTTGTAATGTGTGTGGAAATGACCAAAAATAGTCACTTGCCCCATAAAGGGTTAATATAGTTTCTCCTACCACAGATAAAATCAGTTCAGTGAAAAAAGTAAAGGTTCACACTAGCAAATATATTTTCTTTTAAACTTTTGGCTCTTACTTCTCCAGAGTGTTATTGTTTTTAAAATGCATGCCAAATATAATCTGTGCCAAAATGCAACAACAAGTACGATGACGATATTGGTTGTGA
Organism: Sphaeramia orbicularis; assembly: GCF_902148855.1. Lineage (NCBI taxonomy): Eukaryota > Metazoa > Chordata > Actinopteri > Kurtiformes > Apogonidae > Sphaeramia > Sphaeramia orbicularis. Next base: position 28,506,713 of record NC_043964.1, on the reverse strand, counting down.
TACAGCGCTGATGAGCGTGGAGATTTCTCAGACCCTGAGGGAGAAGCAGAGAAGCCCTTCAGGCGGAAGTGTGGGTGATCAGCCAGAAGACCAGGAAATGTGGTCGGGTCAAGGGTCGTCTCACCCCCATCTTTAGCACCCCCGCACCGCTGCACACAGGAAGTCTAAAAAAACGCACACAAGAAGCGAGGATGCGCACACACGTACAGACACACACATGCGAAGAAAAATTCCTTGTGGTTCCTTCAGGGCTGACCCAGTAAGCGTCCTGCTGCAGCCGCCGTGTGTTCAGCTCAGAGATGACCTGCTCCTACAGCTCATAAACGCAGGCCCCCAGAGAGAGACACACACACAGAGAGAGAGAGAGAGAGAGAGAGAGAGAGGTAGGCGGGGGGGTGAGGTGCTTGCACCGGCCCAGAGGTTGTTCTCCACTGGCCAACTGTCATGTCCTGTGACCTGACTCACCGGACCTAGTCCTGTAAAAACACATGGAGCTCACACACTTAGAAAATCCAGCAAAGCCAAGAAGAGATTCTGAACGTTTCCTGGGGGTGTTTTTCAGATTAGAAATGGGTTTAATCTAAAATGATCAGAGGTGTAAGGTCATTTACAATGGATCTGGTGTTTGTTAGTTACTAGTTAAAAAAGACACAGGCTCACGTTTGTAGATACATAAATAATTACTGAATTGCATCTTCTGGTCACATCATTAACCCTTTATGGACCAAGAGACTATTTTTGGTCATTTCCACACACATTACAAGGGTGACATCAACAGTTTCCAGTGAGGACAGTGAGTCAACAATCTCAGGTCCAATGTGGTCAACAGGGTCTGTAAGGTCCACCTCTACATGAACCAAGGTTATAATAGTTTTGGATTGTTCACTGTAGTTTAGTTTTGACTTTTTTTTTGTCTAATTCAGTTAGTTTTAATTAGTTTTTAGTGCAGGTTTGGTAGTTTTTAGCTTACCAGCTGACAGGCCGTAAGCTATTGTCGTTATGTGGCGTCCGGTACAAAAATTTCAATCGTCTTCTTCTCCGAAACTACAATTCCGATTGACTTCAAACTTGGTATACAGCTTCTTTATGATGATGTCAACAAAAGTTAGTGAAATTATTTGGATCCAGATCTGATTCTGGATTTGGTGCGACTTGAAAATTTCCCCATTGTAAGAGATAGGAAGTGGATCGATGCAATAACTCAGTAAATATAAATAATATCGTGGTAATTTCTACAGTCCAGCCCTGATGGGGAGATGACCAAAACATAATGGCTACATGCTGATCAGGATCTTCTTCCGGATCCGGGAACTTACGGAAAATTAACATGGCTCTTAGGGGAAAAAATTTCAATTGTGTTTTTCCTCCGAAACTACAGTTCTGATTGACATTCAAACTTGGTATACAGCTTCTGTATGATCATGTCAACACAAGGTATTGCAATTATTTCGATCTGGATCTGATTCTGGATTTGGTGAGACTTGAACAATTTTCCCATTATAATAGATAGGAAGTGGATTGATCCAATAATCGGTAAGTATCAATGATATCAAGTTGGAATTTGAATTTTTTACAGATCTGCTTGGAATATGACCAAAACATGGGCTCTTTCTGTAAGTATAATAAATACACAGAACTGGGGTGATAATAAATGGCATCTGGACTACATTTCCCAAAGCTTTTAATTTGGCTGGTAAGCTACAGGGCCATTGGTCCTATTTTTTTAGTTTTTGCTATTTTCTAAATGCTTAGTTTTAGTTTAGTTTAGGTTTTTTTTAAAAATATCTTTTATCTTCTTCTCCGTCAAATAAATCCCAGACAGGACTCTGCTGCTTCTCCCAACTTTAGTCTCCATGTTTCCAGGTAGAGGTGGGGACCAGAAGACGACTCTAAACCACAAGTGACGAGAAATGATGGACCGTTAAATATCATATGGTGCCAGCAGCTAAAATTGGTTGAGGGAAATAAATCGATTTTGTATCAATCGGACATTGACAAAGATGAAACTGAAGGGAATTTTATCCATAATTTTTATACATTTAAGTTAGTTTTGTGAGCACGCAATACCGTTTCATTTAGTTATCGTTTTTTTTTTCTTTTAATATAGTTTTTATTTATTGCACTTAACGAAAATGTTTTTACAATTCTAGTTTTGTCATTTCATTAGTTTTTGTAATGATGACAACCTTGGCATGAACAGTGAGTGTACCTGCTTTGTTAAGTACCATGAAGTAATGGTACTAATGTAAGGAATGATGTTCAAGGGATAATGTGGACGTGGACAGGTGTCTGGATCAGCACTTACATTGTTGGAATGTTCTAAAATACATGTTTCTTAATATATATATTTCTTTTGATTTTTTTTTGCCACTTATGGGTAAGGAACCAAATATGGTAACTTCATTAACCTTAATTTTCTACATAACAATGCAATTTTTTGAACAATTTCACAAAAGTAATTGTCTTATGTCCTTCAATAACACACTAGGTTGAAATTTTGATTTTCAGAGTATTTCTATGAGCGCCCTACAAAGGGTGTAAATAGAGATTTGACACTAGACATGAAATAAAACCCAAAGTAACAAAATACAACAGATATGCTACACTAATCATAACTGGTTATCCTAAGAGAGAATTATGAGGCACCCATTTTTTTTTTTATCATATTTCATGAATACCTCCAATACAAAATTCAAAAAGACCAGACAGGTGTTTCTGTGTAAAGAAGTGGTTTCTAACAAGGGAAACAAGTTTCAGCCTTGATAACATGAAAAAGAAATAACACTGTAGCTCCCGCTTTGAGTTTAGTGATAATGTTGTTGCACAAATCTGGTACTGTGAAGCATATTACTAACTAATTAAACCTAGCAGTTACATCAGTGCTAAATATTTGTTACTCAATAGACAAAACTTAGGAATCAGCATCAGTTCTGGAACTAAAAAAGTTAAACAGGTGTCTATAAAGTGTCATAAAATAATGACATCTCCGTTTTCTAATTTATCTAACAGTCATTAAAGTACTCATATCAAATTAGCGTTGAGCAATTAAGAAAAACATACTTTTACAATAAATATTAGTAACTTTCTTTTATCTAAATTATCAAACAAATCAATTTTAAGGTTCTAAAATGTTCAAGTAAGTAATAAGCCACTTTGGACGCATCTGACTGAAGAGCCATTTATACGATACTCTTTCTGATTAGATCTTTACTAATAGAAATATTAAATTACTGGTATATAAAAGGAGCTGCTAAACTTCATTGTGCTGTTGCCAAACAGATGGTTTACCACACTGCATCTCATTTTTTTTTCAAGGCCTCTAACAACTGTAGCTCTCTGTCTAAACTTACACAAAGAGAAAACCAGATAATTGGCCTATCTGTGATTACAGTAACTTTGTCATATACTTCTGATATTTCTGATGTTACTTGATTGACTTGGTGCATTTTTATTAATGTAACAGTGAAGCTGGTCACCACAGTGTTTACATGAATCCTGACTGATTTTACCTTCAACTGCAGGAAATATCAGTCACTTCTGAATTTCTTCGTCATTGTCCTTTTTTAAACCTCTTCTCAAAACTTGCCTCTTTTCTTTGACTTTCGACACTACGTAGGATGTTGGTTTTATTTGTTTTATTATTTTTTGTACAAGGCGGCTCATATAAATTCAGCATTTTACTTTTTTTTTTTTTTTAAATGTTTTTATTGTATGTATTTTAATATGTTTTATGTATTGTTGTTTATGTTTACTGTGTTTTAGGTATTTCATGACTTTTAGGTATTTTATAAAGTTGCCTATTTTTCTGTACACTACTTTTAAAGTGCTCTGCTAATAAAGTTGGATTGGATTGGAATTGAGGACTCTAATAAGTCAGTTAAAGGAGTGATATTTTGCTTTTTTAAATGGAATTATGCATTTAAAACATTTCCCTGTGGTCTACATAAACTGTAAATGCTCTGCTTGGGTCTGAATTCTTCATTAATTCAACTCCACAGGTCCACCTTCCTCCCTATTTCTGTGTAATGACACCAGAAAGGTCGTTTTGAGCGCTGGCCCTTTAAATCCAAATGAGCCACTTCACACCCCACCCCCTCCAGGTTGTTGACTGTGCTTCCTGTCCCGTTCAGCCACTTGTGTTCATTAATACAACCAACTACTGAACATTTTAGGTAATCGGCTCAAAGTTTGGACATTTTTCAGTTTTTTCTACAATCGCTGCTGCTGATAAACAATTATGGCGTACTCGGAGAAATGTTCGTCTGAAGTGTTGACCTTATATGTGCAAATGTCGTGACGTAACTAGTTATAAAATGTAACAATTTAAGCAGGAATTGAAATGGGTTGTAGAAATGCACTCGATTTTTGCTGGAATGAATATAAAGATAGCTTTGCAGCACCTGGAGGGCTCAAATTCAAAGTTTTTGAACTACTAGAGTCCAAATACACAAATAAATGTACCAAAGACTAATAAAAGTGGGTTTAGCAAAATATGTCCCCTTTAAGAGTGTAACACACAGGAATTTTGCCTCATTTTGAGCAATGAAAAACCCTGTAATATATGACAAAATTAACAAAGAAAGAGCTAAATAAGAACATATTTTATTACTTACGGACTTAGTGACCATCTTGTTTTTAACCCTTTCATGCATACTGGTCACTACGGTGGACAGCTATTCTACAGCTGTTCTCTTGTATATTCATGGATTTTGTTGTTCTTTTTTTTTTTTTTTTTTTTTTTTTTTTTTTTTACATATAACTTTATTAAAGTTTTAAGACACTACATATTTTTTCTGACATGAATTAGTAACATTATGAAGATCTTGCTTGAGCATAAACGCCCAGAATCATAAGCCCTCCCCATAGTTTTCACACAATTTATCAGTAAATACATGTTTCTGTGCGTCAAAAATTAAACACATGGTGTCCAGTTGAGTGGACATTTTTGCAACTTCATGAAAAATAGGTTCATAAGAATTTTTTATTTTTTTATTTTTTTTTCCATTATTGTTTTTTTATGTTGTTTTTTTTTATTCTTTTTTTAATTATTATTTTTATTTTATTTTATTTTTTATTTATTTTTCAGAAGAAAATTTCCAATTGCATTGTTTTTTTCATGCCTAGAGAGGAATAAAAACACTCAGGAAAAAATTTTGATTAAGGTTCTCATAATTCGTGCATGAAAGGGTTAAAATGGACTAACTCTGACAGTCACATAGGGTGAAAAAAACATGAACACAAGAAAAGCTGAGTTTTAACCGTCACACAGTCAGATATTAATGGGCAGAGGTTTGACTAGATAATGCGTGATCACTATGACAGGCGGTACAGGAGATACTTCCTCCTTAGACGCTCATGCAAATATCCAGTCAGGCAAAGCGGGAAGTACACCTGTTAACCTGTAACCTGAATTTGCAAACTCTCTGTGCTTACCACTAGGGCAAAAAAAAACATAGCTGATGGTAGAAAACAGACAGGCTAACTCCTATAATTCATTTGCAAAACTAAAAGTGTGCATATTGCTACATGCAAGTGCTCTGCAGACTGAAGAACAGATCAACAACTGCAGGGTGGCACTGTGTTGCAGCAGTTACCAAATGAATTACAAATGTTCTTTTAGCTTACAAAAATGTCGATAAATGGCCCCTTTCAACTAAACTTTTTGCTTGTCCAGAGTTAGCAAACAGAGGTTGCTGTGGGACAGAGCGATGATTATGTGCAGGATGTGTTTGGTACTGAAAGATGTTGGGGGTTGTTAGATGAAATAACAGTGTGATGACTGTTCAGAATCCCACCCCAGACACAGACTTTCATTAATGACGAGAAGTCTGGTCATGAACTTGTGGCCTGGTCAAATAATGAGCACATTTTGTGACCCCTGAAAGAAAAAAAAAATCACTTAACTTCTCTCACTTCTTAGACTAGCAACTGAAGGCAATTTATTATGTTGCCACTGATTTTGTTAGAGTATTCCTTTGAGCCTCGACTTAATTCAGCTTATCAGTGCCTCAGCAGATGTGAGTGTGTTTGGTTGTGTAAAGGGCCAGATGTGTCGGGCACCTGTAGTGTGCTGTCAACGCTAAAGTGAAGACCCAGCAGCGAGCAGAGGACAGTAGAGCTTGTATGGGCCGAACACAGATGCACGGGGTCACACAGGCCTGCCATTGTGCAGCGCATTCACACACACACACACACATACACACACACACTGAAGTGAACACACACACCTGGGATGGGATGCAGCGGCAGCAGCAGCAAAGTGCCACTGTGTTGGACTGAATCAGAGAGCCAGCTGCTGTCTTGCTGTTACTGGGATGAAGCAGTCTACTGGTCCACAGTGGTTGGAAGACTGGTTAGCAAACACACACAATTGTAAGTTGATGAATGAGGACTATTTACTAAGAAGACATGGAATTATTTGCAGGTAAAATCCTTCTAACTGGATGTTTTAGCACATATTAGAGCTGTGGAATTGGATCAGATAACTTAAACTTGAGTTTAGTGACTCAACTTAAACTCATTTACTTCAGGGGCCACATACAGCCCAAGTGACCACCAGTAAAATAATGGCATAATAACCTATAAATAACAACCAAAAATATTTCTTGTTGTTGTAATGCAAAAAAACTGAAAGTGCAATTTTAACAATTTTGTGCCTTGGCTTCTCATATACACATGTGCATTACAACTTCCAGATCTACAAAGGCACTAAACCTGTGTTTTTCAACCTTGGGGTCACCTGGAATTCAAATGGGGTTGCCTGATATTTCAAGTAATTGTTAAAAAAAAATAAAAATAAAAATAATAAAAAATATTTTTTTAATGATTCACTATATATTTCATTATAATTAAAACACCACACACTTTTTCTATAAAAATCAAGTTCAAATAAAATGCAGGATATAAGATCTGAGAGGGCATGTCTTGATGGAGCCGATCATGTGACTGCTTGCGCTACTACACTTCAACCTGCCTGAACCGAACAGGGAATGGAAAGATTTCTTCGCCCATCTGGCCCTGCTAAGACATTTCCAAGAGAAACTGAGAAGCAGACACCAAAAAGGTGCATTATATACATTATATAGCCTAAATGTCATCTAAAATAATATTTATTTACAACATTGTATAGCAAACTATTACATGATCAAAAACAAATTAATTTTAGCCAAAAAATGTCTCAGTTTTGAATGTCTGGGATCTCCACAAATTTCTGATGTTTAAATGGGGTCACAAGCCAAAAAAGGCTGCGAACCACTGCGCTAAACATTTAGTAACAGACATTACATTGTTAAAATTCCATTTATTTTTAATTATGAAATTTCAGGTTGTTATTGGTTATTTAGATTATTCACATTTTTTTGTGATAGTTTGTAAATGTAACATTTTCATCATGTCATTTTACTTGCATGATAAAAATGAAATTTGGAGTTGTCATTATTAATAGGTTATTATGCCATTATTTTACTCGTCTGATCCACTTGAGATCAAATTGGGCTGAGTGTGGCCCCTGAACTAAAAGACCTTCAACACCCTTGACTCTTATTATCGTCAGTGTAATTTTTGCACCTCAAAAATTCACCCCATGGGCTGGTTTGGACAGTTTGGCAGGCTAGGTTTGACCCACAGGCTGCATATTTGATACACTGACTTAAACATTCAGTCTGTTTAGGGGAATTTAGGTGTTTCTAATTAGAGATAATTACTGGTATCACCTGAAAATACCCGTAGCTATATTTTTTGATGCCTCTGAATGAGCCACTTCTATGTACAGGAGGAGCTGGGCACATCTCCATGTTTACAAGGAAACTTAGTCTTCTCCCTTATTTGGTTTTATGCATGTTTTATGGATGGCATTCAGCATTAAGGTGCATTACAGTCACCCACCATGTTTGAGTGTGAACCAGAGTTAACCTCTACTTAATCAAAAAGCCAAGAATAGACAAAACAAACGCTGAGTCTTATGCAGAACATTTGTGTTTTTGCATCTTAATATTCCACACTGAACCTTAAACACAAAGCAAAAAAATAAAAAGAATAACTAGAATGGAAAAAGAACAAATTACTTTTAACTTCACTTCTCTTAAGTACCCTATGTATATGTGACCACCTGTAGGACTTCACAAAAACCACTGCACCAGTTTTCATACAACTTAGTGAACAGTTTGGACACAGGTCATGGACAAATCCTTCAAATTTTGCAGATTAACCCATAAAGACCCAAAAATCCATCACCAACCAAATCCATCTACTGATGTAAACTGTTTTAATACCTGTTGATCCCCTAATCCTGTCAATACATGTAAATAATTGGTGTAAAATACAGTTTGTCATCTTTTCATGGTCATTTGGACATGCTGTGGCTGTGTAGTGAACGTGGAAACACCGTCATCTTCTACAACACTGATTCACCAGTAAAACCCATGGAGTTGCATCAGTGACAGTGGATGGAAATGAACGGTTTATGTTCAGTTAATGATATATTTTACTGAGAAAGTAACATTTTCTTCAGTTTTCTCCATTTTTGATATAATAACCTTAACTTTAATCTGAGCTTTTATGAACATCTACATGATCAGTAAATTAAACACAGGAAAATATCTGATTTATACTGATAAAATGCAAAATACAGAAGATAATATTATAATAAATAAAGCTAAATTGCTTAAGAAAGGTTAAACATAGAGAAAATTTCATTTGGGAACTGACACAAAAGTAGCACTGGGTCTTTATGGGTTAATAAAAAGGGGTGGATGAAACTAACCACCAAATGCTACTAAATTACTCTAAATTATAAATTACAGCTAAGACTTTTGGTACCAACTGACAAAATGGAAGAAAACACACTATTTGTCATAAGTTGTGGCATGTTTGTAGTTTAATAATAACTGACAAAGAGTGGACGACTGACCTGAACAGATGTTTTATAGATATTTTAGAGCTATTACATACATTTATTATATAGTTTTAAACATGTTTGAACTTGGAAAACCTAAAACGGCGGTATGTTTCTTTAAATTTATCTTTACGCCTCTGCATTCATTTGTTTTTGTTACAAATTCAGTGTCACCTATGATGCAGGATAGGAATGATGCTTACCATGGGGATCTAATTATGGCTAAAACTGAACCAGCTTAAAGATAATGTGCTTATCTACTACTTTATTTGTATGATCAAGGAATCTGATTTGCCACTTGTTGATCTTGGGACTTCAGATATCCAAGAATTCACAGTTACGTAAAAACCAATGGCATTTGTGAAACCTCCAACACTGTTGTACAGAATTACACAGTTTAAGAATCTTAATAACTGATTCTGTTTTTACAATCCCATAAGATCATGTATCTGGACATTGTTTGGGAAAAAAGGAAAATTTTTCAAGGCTGAAATGTTAATTTTTGCTTTAATAGGAAAGTCCCTCATGTTTTATTAATTTACTTTTAATGAGATTACGGTATATTATTCGCAGATGTCTGATGATGATTACTGTATATTAGCATCATTTTAAAAGAAGCACCGACCCTTGTTTGTTGCATTTGAAAAGGGCAGCTATTTTTGGTTGAGGCTCTAATATGTAAACCAGATTTACTGTATATCCCACTTAAATCAAATTACAAAACATCACTGACAACTGCTGTTTGAGGGGGGAAAAAAAAGACGAAAGCAAATCCCTGAATCAAATCAACACGAATAGAGCCATGTGCATGCAACTGCTTGATGTGGGAGGCCGAAATAGCTTGAATTAGAAAATGGCAAAGCGAAAACATAATGTGTCTACTTCAACATCAGCCAGGTGCTCATAAATAGAGATTATCTAGAGAATGTAAAAATCAGGATTAGTCCTTATCGTCTGAGATATCTGGGACATGCAGTGAACAGGAAGAAGTACAGCGTAGATCTGATCAGAGGTCAGATCAAGCTTCAATTCTATGTAAAACTCTTCGACACTGTAGCGACTGAGGGTGGATGATAACAACATTCCTCCAAATGCCCTGTTTAAAAATGCAGATGCCAGATAGCCGCTACCCCCCCCGAACCCCTCCTTTTCTCCACTCTTGATCTCTCCTCTTTGATTTATTCATTTTCTATGTTGGTGAGCCAGGCAGGACAATGGCGCCTTTCATAACCGAGCCTGTGTCCCACTACCAGCACCCTGCAGTCCCCCAGAGTCTCTACTCCACCAGGCCAGTATGATTTGACCTGGTCATGGAGAACTGGATCTTGTTGGAAAGGAAACACAAAACAAGAATCTGTAATTCCATATTAGAATGAAATTCACATTCAGGAAAAAAAAACAAAAACAAAAAACAATACAAAAAGAGATTCACATCGATGATAAAGGTGAGACTCTATGTCAGGTATATCTGTGTAAGTGTATCCAGAGCTGAAAACTGTAAGGGATAAAGCCTTTCCTAAAGTTACATATGTTGCAGTGGGTTAAATATACACCACTGTTTATGTAGAGGGGGCGTTAATGATCCCTAATATCATATGAACAAAAGGCCCGATAACTCCAAGTCATGTAGAAATAACAAAAGCACAAAATACATGAATTATCCAATTCTATAAGTAACGTCACCAGTGGAAACAGCATGTAATGTTTTGTGTAGGTTTCTTTTCAGTTCAAGATGAAGCAGTTGGTGTGGGAGTAAAATATGGAATGAGAAAAGAGGGACAAGAGCTTCGGGGAATGAAGGAAGCGAGAGAAAAGGAGGCAAATGAGAAGGGGGGGGGTGAGCAGAGGTCATGTTGCCTCCCCTTGTACTTGCTCTCTGAGGTGCAGGGAGGCTGACTGCATAGTCAAGGCTCCTGCTTAGAAAGACAGCCTTTCTTTTCTCCAGGCCCCGGCTAATGCAATTGAAAGAAATTAGTATAATTATGCTCCATATTGCAGATTGAGGAGGCAATGTGGCCCGTGGGACGAGGACGGGGAGGGCAAGCGAGCGTGGGTATTTGCTGACGGGAATAACTAATTCATCAGCTACTTTTGCTATTTATCAGAGTACATTCTTGCATTTATGACATTACAGCTAATCAAATAAAGAGGCCTTGGAATGCTGCATCTTTCTCAAAATGTGATTCTGTTAATGCGAAAATGACTCCACCTCCCTCTGGCCCCACAGTCGTCCTATCAACCATGTCCGAGATCCTTTGCCCACTCAGTTGCCACCACGTTGGGCAGAAAAATCTGCCTGAGTCAATTGAGTTGTCTCGCTCACACTATTGTACTAAATGCAAATTCTGGAGCCATTGTCTTCCATTGAAAAACAGCTGCACATACACTGAAACACATGTGAGTGTGCAGCAGAGGACAGATCTATCAGATGAGTCTGCTCTAAGACAGATGTCCCCAATTCTGACACATATATGAAAGAAAATATTAAAAAGAAACGGTACAAAACAAATCCATGTCAATAATGTATTTCCGTACTTGACATGGACTATGGACTTCTGAGAGAAAGCACAGGAGGGGGTTCTTCCAAGCCCAAACCAGAAGTATGCATTTCACCGCAGTTTGCCTGAACATGGTTTCAGGGCCCTGATCCACCATTATATATGCAACAGTGACAGTAATTAAAGTGTGCTGTGTTCAGGGGTCAAAACGAGGTGCGGAATGATGGAGGGAGACTTAGGTAGAGTAGGATGAGACTCTACGGTAAAAAAGTAAAGAAACATCCTGGGAGGACAACCTTGTGTGACGGAAATCCTGCTCATACACAATTAAATAGTTAAAAATCTAAAGGGAACTGCATTATAGTTAATTTCATTTGAATATTTAAATGTTGTTCATGCTACAGAAGTGTAAAAGAACTTAAATGTAAATGTTCTACAGTTGGTGTGTTGCATTCTGGTTTTGCAGACAGAAGATAGAGGTTTTTCATGGTCAGGTTAGGCACTGAAAGCACTTTGTTAGAGCTAAGGGAAAGATGCCAGGGCTTGGTTTAATACAATAAAAGTCAGCAAAAAGTGATTTAAAAAAAAGTAACAAGTAACCCAAGCCAAGGCGCTCTCATTTCCTAAATCTGAACACAGACGGAAGTTGTTATGCAAATGCTCTGGTCTTTAGTGGTCCACCTACCTCCTGTCTATTGAGGACAGGCATAAGAAGTCACAGATCCTTCAAGGAAAATTATGTTTCATTGCAAGACATTCAAACAACAGATCACATTTTGGAATAAGTAAAGTAGGAAGAGCTACATTTTACTAGTTGCAGTTTAATTTCAAATGAAATGGTTTTTTTTTGAGATAGACATAGATGTGGACTCTACTTAATTGTAAGAGAGACATGAATATATTGATGATGTCCAATGATTTCCAGATGATTCACAGGATGTGAAGATGATGCACGTGTCACAATGTGACCTTGAAACACACTTGAGGAAGACCTCTTCTTCCTCAGGCCGTCCGTCCGGGCCCCACCCTGCAGAGATGGAGGGAGCAGTGGGGGGTGGAAGAACACCATTTGATCACTGCTCCAGGGAGCACCAGGCCTACACATCATCTATATCCTGTTTGGGAAAGCAGCCTTTTGAAACCCATCTGCTCATGGATCCCAATGGCATCATCAAAGACACATATGAGACAAGAGTATGCAACAAGAAAAGTCCGGAAACCAGCGACTGCTTTTCATGATCATATTCAGCATTTGTAATTAAGTTCCTGAAGAACAAAGTTTAGCAGAGAAGAGCAAAGCTGCACATCACAAAAATATCTAAGCCAAAGAGGAAAGTAAATAAATTACGGGAAATTTTCAGCAGCCACAGAGCTGATGTCTACTCACTCAGACATCCACTCATCATACATTCAGTATCTTCCTTTGGGGATTAACGGGTCAAAAACCAGATGATGTCTGGTTTTTGCCCCTTTTTTTATATGCATAAAATCATGTGTGTTACAAGCATGTGACAACAGTCAACCCATGCATGAACACACACACAGACAGAAAGCAATATAAAATCTGTTGAAAGTAATAGGCATGAACAAGTGTTTTTGTGAAAGAAAATAATTAAATTCAGACAGAAAGATAAAAGGCCCATGAGAGGAAAAAGTCATAGATCTAATTTAGTCCAGAGTCTGAATGACCCAGACTAGATTGTGGAAAAAGAACTAAACACCTTACTCTGATATTCATGCTCTTAACTAGGACCATCACTATAATTCGACTACTATTGTACAAATGCTATTGAGATAAACGTCAAAGAAGGAGTGTTGCTCAAATCTCAATGGTTGTGAATTAATAATGATGAAACATGACATTTCTGTCTGTATTATCCATCTGTTTTAATACAGGTGAATGGAGACAATTTTGACAATTCAACATTTTTTCAATGATGCAAAAATAGACAACAAAGCTTATTTTACCACTGATTCCCCATTTGATTCCAAACAATGCAGCACATGCCTTTAACCTATTATTTAAAAAGTCAAATAAATCATAGGAAAGAAATCATCTCAGTGTGCACGTGAAAACGTAATATTATTAATTTTATAAGGATTAAAAACAATAATTACGGCTTATCAGTAAATTCAACATACTGGATCGCTTGTACAAATGACTATGACAGTTGTATGGTTAACTATACTGAATAACTATTAAAACCAGAGCATTTCGAATAACCATTAAATCATAATAGTATACAACAATTATTAACAAAATGCTCCACAGTGGTTATTGCTTCACAATGAAATACTGGGTAGAAAGATTTACACTGGAGATTTGTGGCAGAGCAGTGTAATAAAAAGTTTTGTGACCAAAAAGGAAAAAAAAAAGATTGTCAAGGTTGTCGAGACACATAACGTGGGCCGTTAATCAGTCACGGAGCGGAGGGAGGCGGCTCCCTCAGGAAGCAATTAGCTGTGTTGGACCAGTTGCTAATAAAACACTTGGGTTACAAGCTACCCACAGCCCAGCCAGGCCAGGGAACCCAGGGCTATGTGTGTGTATAATATATGTGTGTGATGTTTGAGGCATTACAGGTAGACAGAAAAACCACAGTAGCAGCAACTTGAGCACGGCAGCGCTGTTCGTCTGCTTCGGTTGCTGTTAAAGTTATATTTCATTGAAAATCTAACACCAGCTGTGTAGAAAAATATGTATGGCTTTTTCAGACCATCACCATGTGTCACCATCACATTCAGTGAACTACAGTAATGATATGTTTTCATAGCAAAAACACAGACATTACAATTACACTGTTGCCCATAGAGTTAGAATAATTTTGTTTTCAGATATATTCCTCTTTTAATTCATAGTTATATACATGAGTACTTCTATGAAACTGGGTTCATTTTGATACCTGGCACTTTGCCAGTTTTTTTAGACCCAATAATAAAAGAGAAATTTAAACATATTTCCTCCCAGGATGTACCTAATGATAACCTCAGATAAACGCAAAGAAAACATACTCTTGCTCTGAGCCATCTCAAAATAAATACATTATTAATAAAATATTGGGGCCAAAAATAGGACCAAAATTAGGACATGAAAAGCTACCTAGGTGTCAGTGTCAGTCTTGAAAACATGGCTTAAAATGGTCTTATATATCGCTATAAATAAAGACTCTAGGTTAAAGTTGACGATCCTAGTGGTTTTCTAACCCAGACATGTGGGCTTTTCATGAATGTCAGTCTCATTCCAGGTTTTGTATGTAACCCATCGTGTCCACTTGCGTTACATCCAGTTAAACGCGTATAAATCGCGAATTATTTTGCAACAGCGGTCATTTTTGTGAAACACTCTGCCTTACATAATTACTTTAATTCCCAAAATGTACCTGCGAGACTAAAAAGATATTTTAAAAAATAGTAGCGTGTAATTTTTGTGTCCTTTTGGCCATGTTACATACAGATTTTTGTATTAAATATAATGTAAAATAATTTAAAAATGTCTTTTATCTGAAAAAATAGTTTCTCTTTTATCTCACTAAGTATTTATTTTTAAAATAGAACCATAGGGCTTCCAAACTTGCATCATAGCATTAGTCTATACCTGGTATCAATTTTTAACCCCCATGTCCTGTTTTTAGGGACCAATTTCATACAAGCACCCACATCAGTTGCAATGATTGCAATGATTACACACTGAGTCCATTACGCTTTATCTATTACAAATAAATCAAACTGTGTCAATCATTTCATAAGAAGAGATATAAATATTTTATTCCAAATTCATGGATAACAGTATATATGATCCAATTTTCAGCTCTGACTGTTCAAAATAGTTCAAAGTAGGAATAGTTCCATTAAACTCACTACCTCCCCTGTGTTTGTATAATGTTGTATTTATTGAACTGTTTCCAGCTGAGACATGCAGATATACAGCACAGAATATGATTCAAGCAGGAGTAGTAACCCTGTCATCATGATTTGTGTGTTATGAAACCTACAATTCATTGTAACTAGTTTAATCCAACAGGACCACAGCTGTGTTTTTACAGTATTTGTTGATTATCACATTCAAATTCCAGCTAAGTTACTTTATCAGAAATAGCGTAGGTTGGTTTGAGTTCATTGACTGTGGTCTGAAAAGCATTGCAGAGTACACATTAACTTAGAGCAACGTGAGGAAAAACTACGGACAATCTATTACTGTAACCAATTATTTCTGGTTATAAGAACTGAAGACACAATATGACTAAAAAACTACTTTTTCGGTAAAACTACAAGCTGTATACAACTATAAAAACACACAATTCAGTATTAATAAATACAGAAGTAAACAAGTATTATTTTCCATTTTTGCTGAACAACAGAACGTCTCCAGAACAATAATCTCATTTTCGTCCTTCTCATATCTGTCGCCACATTTGTCGCCATGCCCACCACAACCAAGTGTATCTGTGATATGTCTGCCTTTACTGTATGTTTTTCTTTTCTATTTGATGTCGATGTGTGTTTGTGTGACAATTTCTATGTACAGTCATGTGGAAACAAATCTTCCTTCTGGGACGAATAAAGTCTAAATTTAGGTCTAATTTTGATTTTGTGATATAGGTTTTTTTTTTTTTTTTATAATTTTCAGAAAGCAAATCCTCAATTAATCGAATACATTTGATATATTTCTGAGCCCTAGCCCAAGCCCTACAAGTATAAGCTGAGTATTACCCACTTTGAAGTTCCATCACAGACAGAAAAGCCCTTCATGTGAAACTCTTCTTTAAGTCTTGTGGTAAAAATCATGAATCACTAAATGAGCTCATCACTTGTGGCAGGAATCTGGTTAAGGAAAGGTCTTCAGGCCTTAAACCTGCACAGGATATTTTTTGGGCACAACATCAATTTTCTGTTTTTATGTGAGAACAGTACGTAAAAGTCTGAACTATCACAGCTATTACAAATAACGAAAATATTATTGCACAATTTAACTAAACCTTTAGCAAAGACACAGAGCAAGTTACTCCATATCTGAAGAATATTTAGACACGGGGGGTAGTAGATGCAACAAACCATATTCCCATGATGGTAAACCGTTGGCCTCACTAGTGAGCCCAGAGTCCTGAATAAAGTGGCCAGCAGCCACTAAGAGGATCCTGAAAACCACCTCTTGTGGTGTGGCAAGCACAGAGTTAGATTAGGTTTCAGCTCAGCATCCAGGCTTTGCCAAAGCCTGGAGACTAGACACAACAAAATGAAACCGTTTAGGAGACAAAGCCCATGGAACGCCACTTCAAACTCTTTCCTGGGGGTGAGACAGGGTGAAAAGAGATAGAGGGAAAGGGGGGAGGGAAAGATGAGAGAAACAGAGTAGGAGGACGATGTGGATATAAGTGGAAGCACATTGACAAGCTGTGGACAGCAGGCACTTCTCTGCATGTTTAATGCCCAGCCTGGTTCCCAGTGTTCAGGATGGATCTGTTGAAAAGACTGGTTACTGACTACACGCTTGGGACACATTTGATGGCATTTTGTAAGGATTAGTATCCGCAAATGCTACCATTTTTCAGATTCTGTGGAAGGTGTTAACTTGTGACCGTCATAAGCAAAGGCCCATTTGGCTGGCAAATATGTAAAGCTGTTCCTCTGAAACTGCTGTACCTCTTGTATAATGGCACTACAGTTGAGAATTTATAGTTTATTAATACATTATAACCATACTGTCATTTTCTTTCTGTCTTTCAAAAGTATTTTTATTAATAACAGAACATAAATAAGACATTCACTATACAGGAAGGAGATTTTGGATTTTCTAAACAACATCCACCCGTGACACAACACGTAACCCTATCCAGACATCCAGACGGATACAAACAACCGCTGAAAAAATTTATGAAAAGACAGAATGAAAATTATGAAAAAAAAAAAAAAAAAAATAACAACCATGTTTAAACAACATTAATAAGTGCAGTATAAAAGAACAATATTAAAAAAAAATAAATAAAAAAAAAGACAATGGAAAAAAGAGCAAGGGAAAAGGAAATAAATAATCTTAAAAAATTAAAATAATTAACACATTAAAATGTATGTATTAACATAAATAAATACATACATACATAAATAAATGGGGGGCGGGGTACTCAGAGATTATTGTTGTGGGTTTCTCATAAAATACCAAGAAGGGGTGCCATATTTTGTAAAATGTATTCTCTGATCCCCGAACAGTATATCTGATCTTCTCTAGACTCATGCAGGACACCATGTCTCTGAGCCAATGTTATTAGGAAGGAGGAGCTGGATCCCTCCACTTAAGTGAAATAACTCATCGAACTAGTAAAGAAGCAAAGGCCAGGAAGTTGAGTATGGGTTTAGGGAGATCTAAATCTGGAGCAATGCCAAAAATACCAGTCAGGGGATTGGGCTCGATTTGGTGATGAACGGTTTCTGATAAGGTATGGAAACCATAGTGTCATTTTGCATGCTTCTGCCCAACTAATTCACCACGATTACAGAGAAAATAGATCCAAGTTGGATGTGTAAGTCAGTCAGTAATCACTGTTAAATTAAGTTATTAAGTCTTGTTTTATTAGTTTATTTTTATACATAGAAACAGAGGAAATCAACCACTGCTTTCTAAAGCTTGTCACAAAAAGATCCATTATTTGTAATGTATCACAAATTAGGCTACATTGTACTTTGGCAGAAAGGCTGTTCTTCAGGAAATGAAAGATGTGGAAAATATAAAGGCATTATTGTGACAACCTCCTCTGACTGTGCAATCGAGGGTTTGACTTCTTGAGGAATGTCATGGTGGTCAATTTAAAAGATTACTGACAAACATGGAGCATTTGGATGTGCCAGCCAAATGCAATTAGTCATACCAGACACACGCAAACAGAAAAGGGGGTTTACAAAATCAAATCTGAGCCTGACCGGTCAAACACAATGTGATATAAATTTGCAGTGTTCCAGGAATAAAAAATAAATAATAAAAGGATGCACTGCGATGCGCCAGAATTCATGAGGATAAAGCAAAATTCAGGTACACAGTCAACATCCCCATATGATGTTCACTGAAATCTTTTCTTCTACTTGGTTGAGTGAATCATCTGCACACTAACAGTTGTTTAGACTGCTGCAGCAATGACCACATTCAAGTATTACCTGCTTCCAAATCACAATCAGAATACTTTATTAACCCATAAAGACCCAGTGCTACTTTGGTGGGAATTCCCAAATACATTTTTCTCCATATTTAACATTTCTTAAATGATTTATCACTATTTATTGTAATATTATCTTCTTTATTTAGCTTTTTTTCTGTGAAAATCAGGTATTTTCCTACATTTAATTTACTGGTCATGTACATGTTCATAAAAGCTCAGATTAAAGTTGAGGGTTGTTATATCAGAAACAGAAAACTGAAGAAAAAGTTACTCTTTCAGGAAAGTCTATCATTATCATAACATAACGTACACCAAGTGTCTCCATCCACTATCACTGATCCAACTCCATGGGTTTTACTGGTGAATCGACGTTGTAGAAGATGACGGTGTTTCCGCATTCACTACAGAGTGTCTGAATGTCCAAACGGGTCCTATCAGATGACCATGAAAAGATGAATAACTGCATTCTGCACCAATTATTTACATGTATTGATAGGATTAGTGGATCAATAGGTATTACAAATCTCAGATTAATAGATGGTTTTGGTCACCAATGGATGTTTGGGTCTCTATGGATAATCCAAGGGAAAAATTATTGGGTGTTAGAGTCACTCCATTCAAGTATAATAAAGTAGCAGGAAAGAAATTATCAATACAACAGAAAAAACATAAGGAAATATATACAAATATACACGTATATAAAGCTCTAAATATACAAACATATATAGCTCTGAATATACCAAATATACATATTAAAACAACCTATTCAGACACAAAATTAGAACAGCAATTTGTACAATATGTACTAGACAATATACTGTATCATCATTATGATAATAAAATAAATATATATATAAAAGTGTGCAAAATATTGCGTGATTATAATTATGTGGTTATAAGGTGAAGTTAAACAAAATTTATGCAAAAGCGCAAATGCATTTTCTTGACAACACAGTGATTAATTGTGCATTTCACACACAGCGCTGTGAAGTCATTTGTTGTGGGAAAACGCCCGCATGTGTGCATGTATGTATGTTTTATTGCACAATGAGGTGTGTCTGTGGGCCAGATTTTCACACGCTGTGTGGTCCTGCCTCAAGAGGTGAGGAGAAGAAGAACCTCACCCTTAGTCAACAGAACCGGAGAGTGTGTTCTCTGGAATCTCGGTGGAGTCCTGACTTACTTTTCCCAGTGAATGACACAACATAGAGAAAGAGAGAGAGAGAGAAACTGGAGATGTATTCGTCCAATGACAGGAGAGATATTCCCAGGAAGGCGGGTTTCACCAATAGGATGAGTCAGCAAATGTGAGCAAGGATGCAGTCACTTTGTCAATAGGCAGATGATTTAACAAAGAAAACAGAGAAAACGTTGTGATGTCCAAAGATGAGAGGACTGTGAGAAGAAGGGGAAGACCCAAGCAGTGGGAAATTCTGCATCACGATTCCTCCTTTTTTGTTAAAACAATTTAGGTCAGGCGTGCCCTTCCCCTGCTCCCCTCCTGGCCTGAGGGTCTCCCCAGCACACATGTTCTGCGGCCAGCTTACAGCGATTAGCCAGGCCTTCCTCTCTGACAGGTGCACCGTCACGCTTTCACAAACCGGGTGAAGCCCCCTGCTACACCGCAACACACACAGGACCCACTCGGTGCATCTTTGTGCCAAGATTATCTCTCTATGATGACAAACCGACAGCTGATAGAAAGGCAGTCAATCAAAGTGATCGATGATAATTAAACAGATGTGACTAGATATTCCTGTCAGTTTCAATCCGGTTGAACTCTTTGTATATTGGTAATGATACCAAAACCTTATATGTCCTCCACAATTTATCGTCTTTGGGTTAACCACAGCCAGTGGCATTTCCTCATAGGAATCACACACAGCCAATATAAATTATGAACTCAAAAGTTAAAACAGTCAAATAAAACAGATATTAGACAGACCACATAATATGTCTTGAGTTCGGCAAAATTGAAGGAGCTTGCATCGAGAGCTTTTTCTCCAATTTAAATGGCCTCTAATTACTTTCAGTCTCAGGGAATCAACTTTGGTTTTTACAGTTGTAAGCACTTAAAGGAAAATTATATTCTTGGCACCTGAATTCCACTGTGGCACAGCTCTGCTTCCCATATCCACACCAGTCTGATCGAAAAAACACCGACAGCAGCACCGTGGCAGCCTCAGTGTTTGGCAGGCACCACAATGCAGCAAATGCAGAGAAGCAATAAGAATCATTAAAAAGAAGAAGAAAAAAAACTCCAGACATGCCGTCTGTCTGCTTTTCTATTTGCATTCTAGATGTGCAGGATAATGTAACACTGCTTAGTAGGGAGGTGAACGTAAAGGAGGATTTTTAAGAAATTACGCTGAGTAAAAAGAGTCACTGCAAGCGATTATGCTAACAAAGACTGAAGAGATTTCTGAGGCTGTTTGGATCATTTTACTCTACCATATATGTTTGTGTTGTGTTCTATTACAGCTTTCCTTTGTGTATCTGCATTAACACAATATTAAAATGATAGTGTAATATACAGACCAGTGCCTTAACTGCCCGACTACAATCAGTTAAATACTTTCTAACTTCCAAAGCCTAAAATATAATTTTTGGGGCTTGATTTGACGTGTGCTGTAGATGCAAATATTCACTTTTGCATGTTATTTTGCATTCAAAACTTCCCAGTTTGCTGTGGAAAATGAACTGTATATGCACGGTGATGGACAGAGAGAGAGAGAGAGACAGAGGTAACTTTGAATAGCAAATAAGTTCAGTTCAGCTCAGTGCATTTCTCAATGCAAAGTGGCCCACTTGGAATGATACCTATCGCTACACATGTTACTGTAGCTGCTGAAAAATAGGGAAATGAGTGGTGCAGATATGACAGTTTGTTGGCACTGGCTCAAATGCTTATACTTCCCTGTTCTACCGGAGTTCAGTTTAGTTGTTTGCATGTTTTTTTTCCCTCACATGGCCCTTAAGTGTAAAAAAAAATGAACAAGAGTTAGATCGCTGTTTCCTATGAATATGATAGGAACTGCGTTGAACAGGAATACATGACATTTTCTGCTTTGTCTCTCTCTGTCTTAGACACACATGCAAATGCAGAAAAAATCTGTTTTGTTTGTGCTGTTGTCTAAACACAAAATCCTTGTGGACACACCCCCCCCCCAACTCAGTTCCTAACCCCCAACCCCCCAGCTGTGTCCCGGGGAGGTGAAACTCAAACCAGAGCGCAGAGAGCTCTCTCAACTCCTCAACCTCTCAACACATCCTCAGCACTACCCTTTGAAAATAAACCACGCCGGCAAGCCCCCGTCTCAAACTCTCGCCTCATATGTGAGCACACATGCCCCACACTCCACTGGGAGCTCTTTGGAGACTTCCCCGCCGCTGTTCCAGGAAGCAGATGTGAGAATGGCGGCGATCAGGCATGACGCTTCACTAGGCAATATAAAGACCATTACTCTCACAGTGAAGATCTGGAGGAGAGGTGAGAGGGTCTGTAACGGCCCAGGATTCGCTCAGATGACTCAGCGCTAAGCCAAAGGATCGGATCAGTGCCACATCACGAGCATATGGCTTCATTTTGTCACAAACACGAGTTGGACGCGCGGCTTAGACAAATTTATCATGACAAATGAATTGATGTAAATGACTGTAACTGATAGTGATTTGAGAGTAATAGGCCACAAGAAAAAAAGGAAAACCGCTTAAACAATAACTTCCACACGCCCACGAGTGAACACAGAGTTGATGAAATATTTAGTGATTTGATATAGACCAGTGACACGTTCTCGCAGCTTCCCACACTCTAAAACATGTGGAGAGATGGAGCTCCAGATGGCTGGAAGTCTACATTGTTAGAGATCCACCTTCTAATCATGATCTCTCTCGCACTTGCACAAAAAAAGTACTGTGAGCAGCGAGTGAGGAACCCAGAATGACCCGGAATGTATTGTTTGTACTATATCAGATGAACCACGGTGACAGATAAGAAAATGAATAATAACCCAGAGCGTTGCATGTAGAGTGGGAGCCGTGTCTTCGCCCTTAACGGTGCAGGGGCGGCAGGTCTGTCTGAGAGATGCCCTCGGGGAGCGTGTGACAGCGCTGTGATGGAGCTGATATCATGTCACTGAACTCAAACGTCTGAACACGAGCAGGGCCACTGACCCATGAAAAGAACTGCATCCATTCAGAAATGATGGAAGAAATGACAAATACATGAATGCTGGAAGTTCTTTTGTCATTTAAGAGACAGATGGAGGAAAAACTGTGCAGTGAAAATGAAAATGCTGTACTCTATTACCATGTGCTATGAACAAAATCTGTACTGAGGATTTTTTTTTTTAATTGATTCAGTTTCATGGAACAATGTGGTATGTATGTAGTTTTCACTTATTTTTTGTATAACAGGAATTTCATATAAGTTTTTATAAGGAGTACATATAAACCACTTGAGTTTCATCATGTATATTATGAAAACCTTGACTAATAAATAATTTGTTCAGCCCCTCATGCATGACATGCACATATAAACCATGTACAGTATGAGCATTTTAATTGTTTTATCATATCCGATAATTACAAATAAGTTTATTATTAAATTAGTAAATAATACTTTAAGTTAGTTGTGTTGTCATTGTTATCCCATGACCTCAACCTTGGCTGAAATAATAAAAATAAAATCAAAACTGACCAACCAAGGAGCGAATGCAGCACATATGTGGTAGAGATCAGTTTGCATGAAACATGTGCAGAATGGAAACAATTTTTAACAGAGTGAAAACAGAATTATAAAAATAAACAGAGCTATATGTATCTACTCTTAAACTAACAACAGCAATACCATCATAGTGTTTGCAGTGCGTGCTAATTTGTGACACTTGTCCCCTGAGGGGCTTTTACGGTATAAAAATAGTAAAGTGCTGCTACTGCTGTCATAATGCTGAGTATGGTGTGAGTCATGTATTGTTGTGCCATAAATGTGTTGTGACTGTTTTCATATAATTATAACCGTTATATAAGTTTGTGGTGTCACTGGGCAAGGACTCCATGATTACCTGTAATTCAAGATGTTTAAGGGATAAAAGACGTCCTGCATCTACTTTTGATTTGACTTTTGTCACTTTCCCATCTAAATTCTACCTCCTACAGTGTTAAAAAGTGGTGCCAGGCACAACAAACCCCGCCCCTCACACGTATTCTATCTTATTTTGGCTTCGATCCAGCTGATGTCATCATGTCTATGCATGTGGTGATGTCAGCATATCAATTGCCTCTCTCTCTCTCTCTCTCTATATATATATATATATATATATATATATATATATATGCTGGGTTTGAGGTAAATTGAAACAAAATTGATGTTTTTATAGACTAAATTTCACCCCTTATAAGCAAATGGGAGAATAAAAAAGATTTTAAAAATTCATACAAACTTTGAACTTTGACCTATTTTCCCCAAAATGTAATCACATCTAATCTGGGTCACCGGCAATGTATAAACCCAATCTGGTATGAATTCAAGCAAAAGTTTTGCTGCTAGAGGGTTAACAAACAAACAAAGAAACAAACCGAACCAAAAACAATACCCCTTGCCTCCCCTTTGGGGGGCGGAGTAATAACTCAGATGTGCAGTAATCAATAGCACTTGTCATGTTCCATAGTTTTATATAATTTGCTGCATAGCGGAGAGTTTCTGCTGATGATGGGGTGTAACGTATATGAAAAATTCATATTAGAAATCAAAACTTGCAAACCGGTTCATTCGGTTTATCACCCTCCTCTATATACATCCCAAGAGGTAAAACAAATTTAAAAAAGCCATGACGTGTACAAACATCGGCCTTCATAGTGTTGCAATTAAAAAGACTCACACTGCACAACTTCCCTTCATAAACACATGCACAGAGACACGCATAGTGAGACCTACATGGAAGCAAGCTAGAAATGAGCATCACAAATATCAGCGGAATTATAATAGCATGTTCCTGTTTAAACAATGACAGGGGTTGCTTACGAACAAGTGGAAACATACATATGACTCAGTGTTGATTAGCCGTCAACTAGTTGCTCACATGAGAGGAATGGCTGCAAGTATCTGAAGGCAGGAATACTAAGTGTGTGGGACAGTGGGCTCTTTCAGGGTGCAGTCCTGCGGGGCATAAAGCGTATGAAATGACATTCTAGCATATTGAGGGCAGACGTATTTGCAGGACAGAAGGACTTATTATCACTGTGGTTGAATTATTGTACATTTGCAGGGGTTACGGGTATACTGAAATGTGGGGGAGGGAGCAATGTGCGTCAAAACTTTCATTAAACATACATAGACTTCTCTAAACTCAACATATTTTATAAGGCTAAATAAAAGCTCTCAAAGACGACAGCTCTCCATATTGTCCAACTCCTTCGCATCCTATTAGCATATTGCTTTTATGATTATCAAAA
Source organism: Sphaeramia orbicularis (assembly GCF_902148855.1). Classification (NCBI taxonomy): domain Eukaryota; kingdom Metazoa; phylum Chordata; class Actinopteri; order Kurtiformes; family Apogonidae; genus Sphaeramia; species Sphaeramia orbicularis. Next base: position 28,481,724 of record NC_043964.1, on the reverse strand, counting down.
AGCTTGTTTATGAAACATGACGGCAGAGAGAAAACATATGCAGAGTTAATACAAAATTCATCCATATTTTGGTTGAAGTTTGCATAAAAAAGCAGCTTGTCTGAAGCTGGAGCTAATTAAGAGTGTAGATGGAGACGATAAAGCAAAAGAAACATCATTTTTCATTTTTCAACTTCAATACTTCATTGTGCCGAGAGGCCTTTACATTCTTGCATAAAAAGTACAATAATAAAGTAAATCTGTATTGGTGAATTTTCTGACGCCAAGGTCCAGCATTGTGTCCCCTGCAGAAAAGATGACGTGACACCTGATCTTTTATCCTCTCCATCTCCTACCACCTCTTTGAGCCGCACAAATCCGGATGAGGCTCATTTTACCACCGTCCCCATTGCCATGCAAAAATCCAACATTTTGGCAGCACTCTGATCTGTTAACATGTTGACCTAGCAAAGCTGACAGGATCTTCCTCCACTTTCTTCAACACTTTGACTGGCCTTGTTATTACTGCTGTTAAAGAAAACTCCTACCAGGAAGTCACAGAGTAACAACTTAGAATCAGCAGAAGGCCTTAGTGAGGCAGCACTTTGGTGGTGTTTGTGTGTCGATTAAATAATTGCGCTTATTTTCTAACTTTCTGCCAACAGTCTCCTACCAAATGAAGGGATCCAGTGATGCACACTTGTTTGAGTGGGCAGTATTTCCACTGAGCCAGTCCTTTGACATGTGCATATTGCTGCATTGCTGTTTTGTGGGTGTTAACTGTGTTTGTATTTTGACATGGTATAATGTTTGTTTGTGTGTTTTGCGATGGGGTAGGGGTGCTCTGAGGATGTGTGTGCATGTGTGTGTGTAGGTGGGGGAGGGAGGCACAGCTCTGCAGCCTGATATTCTGGGAACGGCAGGGTGGCGTTGTTGACCCACCTGCTCCCTTCTCTCTTCAGCTGGATCTAGTCGGATTTCAGCAGCTGCATCCCCTCACAAAGCACCTCTTTGTAATCTTCCCAAGGCGCACAAATACAACTGCAACCAGGAGAGGAGAGAGGAAGGAGGAGGGAAGATGGACAGTGGAGACAGAAAGGGAAAAAGGGCGGTAACTGTTTTGCTGGTGTACCGATGTCACTATCAGAGCATACTGTGTCTTTAAGTAAAATTACATACAGTTGCGGAAAAAATTATTAGACCGTCAAAAGTCATCAAAAACGATGGTTATGCAATCAAGTGCTAACTTCTGTGTGTATCATGTGACTAAAACAGACACAAAAGAAAACATGGAATGCCTAAAAGCACTGTTTTTGGCAGTACAATGCCATAGCTACTGATGTAAATACTTAAGTGATTTTGATTATTATCAAGAAAATCATGAAAAATGTCTAGATATCATGTCTGAAATTAAACTCTTATGAGCTATTTTCATTGTTATCATTATATTTGTCCAAACAAATGTACCTTTAGTTGTACCAGGCATTAAAATGAACAAGAAACTGAAGAAAACAAGGGTGGTCTAATAATTTTTTCCATGACTGTACAGTAGTAGACGCTTACAAAATAACACACACTGACTGACTTGACTATAGCATTTACACTTCCACCTGTGCACATTCATGTATGCAAAGGCAAACTGCATGGTTTGACAAGTCAATATTATTTAAATAAGACAGTTAAAATGTATATGCAAAGCACATTTTGCAAATTTATGCCCTAAAAAAGAAAATGTGAAAGTGAAGCGTGGCCCATTTGTTTTCCATTAGCAAAAATTTCCCCCTAGCACTCTCACCCGGAATGGATCTCACACCTCTGGATTATGCCTCGTCAAATACATATCACAGCACACTTCACACTACACAGCAAAAGCGAAGCCCTCTCTTCATTTCATGGCTACAAAATCTAAGACTTTAAGTCCTGCTCCTTAGAATTTGCATCCCCAAAAACAAATCCTGTTTCTCCACATCTTGCAGGCATCCATTGGTCCCTGTGGCTCAAACCCAGACTCACTGGTGGCAAAGGAAAGGAGACGTCATTAGGAGATTAACTACGGCACAACTTTACTGCCATCATAAAAAAAATGTACCTATAGGTTTGAGGCCATAAATGCACCTAAAATGGGACGGGTAGGTGGGGGGCCTGGGTCATTGGGTCTCATTATTGGGCCAATTCATCCACAACTGCATGGAGTCATAGCTGTATGTGGACGGCTCATGGGCTACTCAATAATATTCAATACTGCACAGATATGACGTGTGTATATAATCCATACATAAAAATATGCAGTTTTTAATAGAATTCGGCTTTTAATTGTTGATCTATAAATGATAAATTGATGCTCAGAGCTTTAAATTGAAAACAGTAGTCACTCATGTAAACCAGCAATAGTTGCTTTTCCATTGGACATCTGTGCAAATCTTTACCAATATTTACTAAATGTTGAAAAAAACAGAAGTGCGTAATGTCAGTTTTTCCATTAAATCACAAATGTGATGATTTGTTTATTTATTATCACGAGATGACATGAGAAGTCATTTCATAAGCATGGCGATGAACGTAAATATGTGTTGATTTACAGATATGTTCATTATTATTATATATTACCCCTCTATCTCGTACTAAATTAAAAAATGATTGGGTTTCATACCGCAACATGTTTCTTCTTCTTCGCTTGTTGTTACATCCGTCAACATCCGTTTTTTTAAATTCACCTGACTCTAGTTGCGACAAAAGGTCTTTTCATTGCAGTTTTGCATGATATACCATTTGCGCTACGCCCGAAAAACCACCTCTTGCCAGCGCAAAAACTTTTAATTGAAAAATGAGACCTTTTAGACGAATTTGTTGTTTTTCCATTAGGTAAATTTTTAATGCGCAAGTTATTTTTGCTCAATTTGAGGGTCAGTGGAAACGCAACTAATGACATGTTCTTCATAAAACTGATAAGAGTGTTTCTTTTTGTTTTTTTTTTGGTCTTTTTTTAGGGAGGCATCTTATTAATGAGGGAATGTAGGGCTTGGGAGATTTACATTCTCTGTTACAGAAGCCAAAGCTGCCCCAAGGGCTGCTATTAGCTGACACAGTAGGTAGACAGAGAGGGTAAAGGGCACTTCTAATATTCCCTTAACTTAATGTTGCTAAAATACTGTAAGTAGAAAAGTCTCATTTAAATGTAATAAATGAAAAAATATTGCAGCTTATATTAGACATAAACAACATAATGAGCTTTGACGTTGGAAGTAATTGCCCTAAAACAAAAATCCGACACTGGAGAACAGACACACACACCCACAAATGCAGAAAGGTAATCCAAGGTGAATGTGGTGAGTGGAATCAAATGTTGTTGATTTGACCGTCTACGGCAGATATGTAATTTCATCTCTGCACTGATAGTCCTCAAAGCTGAACAGAGCCACAAGTCAGTAAAGGTTAAACACTCTCACTTCACCAAAAGCAGTACTGTGATCCAGACTGATCTGAGTCTGTGTATGCAACTCTGATTTCTCCGTAATTCGTAAATTCCGTATAAACTGGTCAGGATTAGCATGACACTGCAGAAGGTGGGAGAGAGTACTACAAATCCAAAGCAAGCAACTTGTGGGGAAAGTTAAATTCCTTCGTGAATGGAAAGGTCTTGGACTTTGTGGGCCAATGAAAAGACTCTTTATGTGCCCCATACTACACAAGTACTTCCGTGTACTCTATTGTCCCCAGTTAGAGCCCTGCACCTCTTTAAAGGGAACAGGAAGTGACCTCGGTGACCTTGGACTCTCCCACATCATGTGACCTGTAGCTGTGAACTACCAAGTAGTCAAGGCCAAATCTCCCAAACACAGCCTCATAAAGTCACCACAAATAAGCTCCTGTAGTTTGAATATACATCCATGTTCAGGGTTTTACATATAGACTAATTAATCAGCGCTTCAGGATGTTTTACAAACTGTCAATATTAGCAGAAGTTGGATCCAGTAATGGGAAATATTGGTCCTGTCAAGTGGAAATACTTACTATGTTGGAAAATAAAGACATTAAAAGATACAAACTGATATGGCCTGGATTTTTAAAGCTACTTTAAGGTTTTTTTTTAATAAATAAATAAATTGTAATGTATTTATTCATTTTTTATTATTATTTATTTTCTTTCCCTTTCTCTTTTTTCTATTGTCTAATTTTTTTTTTATACTGCACTTATTCATGCTGTTTAAACATGGTTGTTATTATATGTTGTATATTTTTCATCCCGTCTTTTCATACATTTTTTCAGTGGTTGTTTGTATCTGTTCATCTTTGAGTAGGGTTATGTGTTGTGTCATGGGTGAATGTTGTTCAGAAAATCAAAAATCACCTTCCTGTATAGTGAACGCTTTATTCATGTTCTGTTATTAATACAAAGACCTTTGAAAGAAAGAAAGCTACTTTAAGGTTCAGTTCCATATTTATTGATGAACTATTTTAGCGTGTATATCAGTATTGTGTATTAAAGCGTGTATATCAGTAACAAATATAATGGGTGATTTATTGACTATGATCTTCACCAGGGGAGTCAAACATAAAGCCCGTGGGCCAAAACCGGTTCACCAAAGGGTCTCATCCAGCCCATGGGACGAATTTGTGAAATGCAAAAATTACACTGAAAATATTAACAATCAAGGGTATCGATCCCATTTTTACTTCAAAGGTCACATACAGAACAAGTGGTGCCAGGCACAACAAACCCCACCCCTCGCATGTATAGAGGGTATGCACATATGTCAGTTCCCCCCTGGGCCACACCCCTCTAAGTCAGACTGAGTGGCAAGAACCGACCAGCTCAACATGATGGAGTACAGCAGTAAACACAGCGAGACTGGGAAAATGTGAAATATGAAATTAAATGACGGACAATTGGACTGGGTATGGATCCGTACGAGTTTCCAAAGAACAAGTGGTCCATGAACATTGACATGTGGACAGAAATTGTGTATTCGGACATCCAGGGTGGAGGGGATCATTGCTATTTTTACCTGAAACAAATATACATGGTTTCATCATCACTGACAACCAGGGTCCAAAACTAGGCCCCAGAACCAGCTGATCCAAAGTGCATTTACAGTAGACCGTGTACTGACCCCAGTGAATATATGCATGATCTACAGTACTGAGGAGATTTATGTCTAGTTAATGTCAAATACTTTATACAACACAGATACTACTGCCGTGGACCAGCAGTGTACGACTTTATTCTTGTAAATTATAATATTTTTCCCACCTGTTTTTAAATTACAACATTATTCTTGTAATATTATGGCTTTATTGTCAGAATATGACGACTTCAACCTCATAAACGCATGATATTTCTGTTAAATTATGAGGTTTTTTTTATAACTACGACTTCATATGGCATTGTGATTGTTTTTGTATTCGACTTTATTATCATAATTTATTAATTACGGGTTTTTTACTGATATTTTATGACTTTATACTCGTACTGACAAGTGTTTTTATTTTCTTATGTGGCCCTAATACTCCGTCCTAGCTTTATTCTCCAGTACCCCCTTATATTTGAAAAACTGGGTTAGCCTCAGTTTAAGTTAGTTTATAAATCATGTAGGAGCACAAGGTTCATAATCACAATATGAAGACAAAAACCATGAAAGATCTGCTCATGAAACCAAGAGCTTTACTAAGAAGTAATGTTAGCCATAACAATACATCCTTTAAGGTATGATTTTACCCAAAAATACAGCATAAATTAATGTTACCTGACACGAAACGGGATCCACAGGTCTAGGTTTGGTTGCCTGGATTTGTGGATCCATCTACTTCTCTTTTCTTTGGCTTTCGGTGTCTGTAAAACGATAGCTCCGACAGCTTTACAAACCTGTTCATATAACCAATCGCACAACAGGTCTTCCCCATTTTTTATTGAAAATAAACGTATAAACGTAACCGCGGTGACTTCCGCTAGCGGTGATGTCACATGCATACCCTCTATTGTAGCTTATTTTGGCATCGATCGAGTTGATGTCATCATGGCTATGCGTGTGCTGATGTCAGCATATCAGCTGCCTCTATATATGTGGCAAGTTTGAAGTAAATTGAAACAAAAGTTATGTTTTTCTAGACATTGGAAATTTTGCCCATTATAAGTAAATGGGAGAAAAATAAGATATAAAAAAATTCATAAAAAACTTGAACTTTGACCTACAAAATGTAATGACATCTATTCTGGGTCACTAGGAATGTATAAACTCAATTTGGTATGACTTCAACTAATAGTGTTGCTACTAGTGTGTTAACAAACAAAGAAACAAACAAACCAAAAATTATACCCCTTTCCTCCCCTTCGAGGGTCAGGGTAACAATTAGATCTCAAGTGGGTCAAACCAGTAAAATACTACCATAATAACTTAATAACAATGACAACTCAAAATCTTTATTTTCGTGTAAAAAAGTAAAATTACATGAAAATTTTTACATTTACAAACTATCCTTTTTCAAAAAATGTGAATAACCTGAACAAAAAGGAAAAACATGAAATGTCCTAAGAGAAGTAAATGCAATTTTAACAATATTATGCCTGTTAATAAATGTTAATGTTTTGGGCCTATGTAAATCCACTGCAATCTATAAATGGTAATGTGCATGTGTAAATGATAAACTGAGACATAATATTGTTAAAATTGCACTTATTTTTCCAAATGAATTCCAGGTTGTTAATGATTATTTATGTTATTCTTAAGTTTTAAAGCATACTTTGATTTAAACATATTCATAACGTAGTTTTACTTTTTCCACTGTTATTATTTTACTGGTACATTTCAGATCGCACAGGGCTGTGTATGTGGCCCCTGAAATAAAATGAGTTTGATAGCTCTGATTTTTACCATTTAAATATCCAGTATTGATCAACCTGCAGATGTAAATGTTAGTTCTTTTTTAATATAACACCTGGCAGGCTAATGTAAAAGACTTTCTTTCCCTGTTGCTTTGCATGTCTGCAGCAGTCACACCAACAGTTGGAAATAGTGAAGTGGTAACCAGGAAATACCCTTTACCTATAACCACTGGAAACTGTTAGCAAGTGCTTCCTTCTTTTCCTGCCTGAGGCAAGTGATGTCTTTGCAGCAGTTGGTTGAAATATTACACATGTTTAAAACAAAAACGTCAAGGCGTGGACGCAATATCCAGTCATGTTAAATTAATGTTCTCAGGTGTTTTTCATTTATGACCACTGACTTTTGGCTGCTTTGGCTTCTTTTATCATGTAGAATATAAAACCCTATTATTAATGAGTACTGTAATAGTTCTTCACACATCAGTGAAGCGTGTTTCTAAATCAACTGCAACAAAAAACTGTTAGAAATGGAAAGAAGCTTCAAACCAAGCCAGCGTTTCCATCATTCCTGTATTGCAATGTAATTACTTAACAGCGGTTTTACAATATCAGTATGAAGTGGAGGGATGCCAGCCCATTTCGTTTAAAGACGGTCCTGCTAAGCTCCATGGTGATGACATCTCACACACCCTGATTCAATTTGAGCCTTTTTGACAACAGATCTAAGGCTCTGTACTGTTCTGTTGCTGACCGTGTCTGGTGCTAATCTCTGGATAATGTTGCAATGCTGTTTTCTCCTGTTAGTAACGTGCACCCTGATGAGTGTTTATGGGGGCATGAGGATATCTGCTGACTGAACCCAGTATGTATGACAGCCCAGTTGTTAGAATAAAATGCCACCAGTGTATATTTCTACATGTGGTGGATATGCAGAATCACAAAATAATCTGCTTCTTTGTTGCCCTCCAGGATTTTGACATCAGAAAGTGAAGTTAACATCCCAAAGTTTGGGCACTAAATGTGCTATGGTTAGAGTTGGAGGTGTGGTTTCATAAATGCTATTAAATACAAAGGGAGTAGTTATTTCATATTGCATCTTCATTGACCTTTCTGTATCCAGGTCCTGATTTCTTTCCCTAATCCTAACCAAATCTAAAAATGCTGTCCAACCACATGACTGTGAACTGAATTTAGGTCTTTCTGCAGAAAACAAGAAAACTGTTTTGTTTCTCAATAGTTTACATCTCCATTTATGCTAACAACATTTTTTTTGTACTTAAAGGTGGTGGAGACTTTCATTGACCAATTTTTCATCAAATCTGTAAAACCTCAGTCATAGCCTAAGTATCACGAATTTGTAAGTCTTTCTGTGATTACTCACCTGAATCTCTTGCATTACGGTGAACAATTTCAAAGTGCCATCCACCGTAAACAAAACCCATGTGTTTACATTCAGACCGGGAGGTCACTCGGGCATCTTTGGAATTTTTTGCCGTGACGTGCATTGTGGGAAACGGAGGCTCATGCTGCGCGAACCTCCCAGCCACCTGCAGCGGCAGCGTGAGCCTCCATTTCCCACAATGCACGTTGCAACAAAAAATTTACAGTGGATGGCACTTCGAAATTGTTCACCGTAATGACTGTGCCTGAAGTCAGGAAAAAGACTGTCGGTGAGCGAGCCTTTTCTTTCCGTGCGCCAGCACTTTGGAACAGTCTTCCTCTGGACATAAAGCAGGCATGCTCTGTGGATGTTTTTAAAGCAAAGCTCAAGACCCACTTGTTTACTCTGTGTTATATGTCTTGATTTGCTTTTACTGTTAATGTTTTTAGTTTTTATGTTTTATTTTGATTGATTTTATATCTGTACAGCACTTTGATTGAAAGCGCTTCACAAATAAATTATTATTATTATTATTAATGCATGAGATTCAGGTGAGTAATCACAGAAAGACTTACAGATTTGTGATATTTAGGCTATGACTGAGGTTTTACAGATTTGATGAAAAATTGGTCAATGAAAGTCTCCAGCACCTTTAAAATGTGATGAAGTATACATGTGACAAGTATTCAAGTCCAATTCCAAAAAGTTGGGATGTTGTAAAATGTAAATACAGAATGCAAGATCTGCAAATTGCATTAACCTGCATTTTATTCTCAATAGAACAAAGAAAACATATTAAACATTAAAACTGAAAAAAACTCACTATTCTAAGAAAAAAAGCTAATGCTGAATTTGATGGCAGCTGGATGGTCCCTCTCTGACCACAGAACACTTTGCCTCAGTCCATTTTAAATGAACGTTGGCCAGGATATAAATGGATATTTCCTGGTCGTGTTCACAAACCAAATTGGCTTTAACCTGCAATTATAGATGGCACAGTGAACTATGTTTGCAGACAGTGACTTCTGAAAGTGTTCCTGAGCTCATGCAGTGATTTCTGTTACATAATCAGGCCTAATTTTAATGCAGTGCAGCCTGAGGGCCTGAAAATCATAGAAATTTAGTACCAATTTTCAGCCTTGTCTCCAGATTTTCAGAAATATTTGATTGAACTGGACACTGGAGATGATGAGACATTCAAAGTCTTTGCAATTTTATGTTGAGGAACATTATTCTGTATTTGAAGATGCAATATTTCACAGAATAATGCACCTCTGCCTGTCTTTACTTCTGAGAGTTTTTTGCTTCTGTAAGATGCTCTTTTTATATTCAGTTAACCAAAGTAGTTGCAAAAGGTTTCTCCAGCTGTTCATTTTTAGTGACACTTAACTTTCCAGCATTCTGTCGCCCTGGTCCAACTTTTTAGAGAAGCAATTCTGCTGTAAATTTTAGAATTACCTTATTATTTTCCTGGTTTAAATATCTATTATATGATTTCTATGTTCGTGAGATTTCCAGATCGTCACATTCTGTGTTGATTTACATTATACACAGCATCTCAAACATTTTGGAGCTAGATTAGTTTTTCTGTGGCTTCAAACATAACTTGTCAAAGTAAAAAATAATCTATTACAGGTCAAATGTAATTTGCATAATATTACGCAATATAAACAAAAGTAATGGAATGTTTTACAGCTATGCCATGGAACATTTATGATCCAACACAGACGCACTAACCAGCTCTCAATTATGCAGTAAATTAACCCACATCAACCTATGGAAATAATTTCAGAGCTATAACAGCATGTAATGTATTAGAACATTCACCCAGATGATCAGAACCCCTCAATAAAGCTAGCAGCAGGTGTGCATGCATTTTTTTTTTTTTTTTTTTTTTTTTGAGTGTTGCATTTCTGTTCGAGGTTACAGACAGGCTGGAGACAGACAGACTAACTGCAGCTCATAAACATCCAAAGTCTTGGCTGGTACACTAAAAGCTTAATTGGAGAATTTGATCCACCTCAACAATAATCATTTTAATAGCTTGTAAATTATCCTGTAATATATGAATTGTACACAAGAGATTTAGGTTTTTGTGCTATGCTTGCCTGTGGACACACTTGCTACACACCAACATTGTGCGCTGGCATCTTTGTGTATGCATGTGCAGATTTGCTCAATCTCTTGCTTATAAAAGGGACATAAAAACAAACAGCGCAAATGTGTTTTATTCTTGTTTTTAATTATGTGTAAATAAAAACAATCCACCACAGTTATCTTAGCGCTGGGAGGCAAAATCCCTGCAGCCAGACAAGTCCTCTAAATAGTCTTGCTATTGTGGATCAGCCTCCCATTTCCCGTAAAGTCAAGGGGTGGGCTCTCTTTCTTCTCGCCGCCCTTGAGCCCTGTCCTAAAAGTCTACATGTCCCGCACCATCTAATTCACAGGCAAATTAGGGAGATGATTTATGAGAATGAAGGATCAAAAAAGTAGACAATGTGGAAGACTGAGCACACCGCAAGTTTTATTCAGAACATATGCTGTGAAGATGAGAGGGAAGAAAGATGGAAAGAGGGGGGTGTAGATCAGAAAGTGTAAAAAAAAAAAAGAAAAAAACCCACATACACCCCCGCTCCTCCTGGGACAACTCAGAGACAAGATACACCATGGGAAGTGTCGTCTCTGTTCAGCGTCTTAGCATTTACGCCGTCATGTCATACGAAAATAATGTGGGATTGACGTTACCATAGCTCATGTATGTTTGTAGATCTGTTGTCTGATAATCAGCCCTAAGCATCACCTAAAGGAGCCACTGCAAAGAGACAAGTACAGCTATTATTATCTCAAAAACGCATGTATATCCTGACAGGAATCAGTGCACGAGACACCTTCTGGCAGTCTGCAGATCAGCGATTTACAGATAAGCTTCGGGAAGTAAGGAAATACCTAAACAAAATTCCTACCGACCAGAACTGCTGTAATAAAACTACAGCTGCTTCTTAAAACTCCTTCTCCATGATCTCTAATTCATATGAACACGCCAAAGTATCACAAGCAAAACCGCTGCCTTGCAAAACAGTTATGTGTCAGGGAGAAAACACAGCAAATAATCTGGAAACACTTGAGCTCTTTTTATACTCCTGACATTAAAAACGAGTGTGGTCGAAGGCCAAACACACCCTGAGACGTTTTGGACTAATTGTTTCCTTCAGTTTCAAACACTCCCCCTTCAATCTCCAAACCCACCCCCCCACACACACACGCAATACATCCCCTCCTCTGCACCTCTCTGCATCTACTAATAGGTTTAAGTAAAACCTGCAATTGGTCCAGTAAACCCCTCATTATGGTGTTTTAATAGAATGAATTTAGGATAGTGCAGGGTGAAGGGTCAATGGAAGGTCCTAACACACAGCAGCTGTCGGGGGGAGGGGGTGGGGGGTGCGGGGGGTTGGACTGTGATTGGAACCAGTGGAGTCAAACATCCCCGGGTCCTCGACCTCACTAAGTAGACAACCTGGAAAATACATTTGGCCCCTGACCAAAATGGAAAACATCCCCTCTGCAGGTTCCAGAGGGAAAGGGATGAGTAAAGATGGAACAGAGAGGGAGGACTAAGAACATCCATCACTAAGTCCACTTTAATGTGTGTCTGAACCACGGTGGAAAATCCTCGGAATCCTTTAACCTGAAGATGTTACAATATCACCCTGCATCCAAGGATCCTCCGTTTGATTTGTGTGGAGCCACAGTTGGAAAACAGCAAAAGTTAATCAACAAACACATGTAATACTATTATGAAATGGAAAGAATTTACTTTTGATATGTATAAAACTGTGATGAAATGGACCGTTTATTTTGATGTTTAATACTATTATGAAACGGACAGAGTTTACTTTGATATGTGTAATACTGTGACAAAATGGACAGAGTTTATTTTGATGTGTATTACTGTTATGAAATGGACAGTTTATTTTGATGTGTAATACTGTTATTAAATGGACAGAATTTATTTTGATGTGTAATACTGTTATGAGATGGACAGAGTTTATTTTGATGTGTAATACTGTTACTAAATGGACAAAGTTTATTTTGATGTGTAATACTGTTATGAGATGGACAGAGTTTATTTTTGATGTGCAATACTGTTATGAAATGGACAGTTTATTTTGATGTGTAATACTGTTATTAAATGGACAGAGTTTATTTTTGATGTGTAATACTGTCATGAAATGGACAGAGTTTATTTTGATGTGTAATACTGTTATTAAATGGACAGAGTTTATTTTGATGTGTAATACTGTTATAAAATGGATAGAGTTTATTTTGATATGTTTATTACTGTTATGAAATGGACAGAGTTTATTTCTATTTGTGTATTACTGCTATGAAATGGACAGAGTTTATTTCTATTTGTGTATTACTGTCATGAAATGGACAGAGTTTATTTTGATATGTTTATTACTGTTACAAAATGGAGAGAGTTTATTTCCATTTGTGTATTACTGCTATGAAATGGACAGAGTTTATTTCTATTTGTGTATTACTGTTATGAAATGGACAGAGTTTATTTTGAAATGTATAGCATTTTTGTGTTTTGTGCAGGCTTTGTCAGACTTTACTTTGATAAGATTTGTTAAGTTACTTTGGGGAGGTGATATGTGAATTTATGGTCAGTAAAAAGATAGGGTAAGGGGGCGGGAGTATTTAAGCTGAACTTCATCCTGCTCTTTTTCGAATGTGTTTTCTTTTTTCTTTTGATTTTTTGTGTTGTATTGGTTTTAAATGTTGATATTCGAAATAAACAATGAATCAAATCAAAACAATATTTATAAGACCACATGAATAATCTCCAGGGGTCCATAACTCATTTTTATTTTGAGATGATTTATTTTCAATTTGACTAAAAGTTTGACTGAAGTTCCTGTTAGAATTAAGTTCGTTGACACTAGTTCTTTACGACAGATAAAACAGATATTGTTCTGCATTTATTAGCTGCAACTGTGTTTTAGTTGTAAATGTTTTGGTTATATTTAAAAGAGATTAACGCCAAAAAAATCCCAGCATGAATCAATTTATTGTCATTTTGAATTAGTGAAAGCTTGACGCTCCTTATTGTGGGTTTGATTTTGGACCACAGACCAGAAGTTGAGGGATTGGAACCACGTAGAAGGACCCTATGCACACTAAAATGTTTTGTTTTAACATGAATATTGACTTCTACACCTACCATCCACAGTACTTGGAACAGGTCAGTGTTGTGGTGTTGACAGACGAAATCGGGAGCTTTAGAAAAGACGGAGCAGAAGCTTTCACGTAACCCTACCGTACATGTGACTACCAGCTGCTCATTCAACATGGACACTATATTAAAGGTGATTCTGTTCTTGTTCTCCCTGTTAGTAGCAGTTTTTTTTTTTTATCATGCTACCGCTAATCATATTCACATCAAGTGAACTCAATTTACAAGAATTCCTGTGACCACTGATGTTATCAGCCCTCCTGGTCATGTGAAATGCAGGCATGTTGAAAGTTCAGATGAAGTTTTTCACAATGCTACAGTGGACAGAGATCATTTTCAAGTTTCTAAATGAAAACTTGTTAGTAACAATGAAGCTCAGGGTTGTTAAGATCATTTTCTTTGAGGGGCCACATAAAGCAAAATTTGATCTCAAGTGGACCAGACCAGTAAAATAAAAACATAATAGCCTATAATTAATGACAACTTCAAATTTTTCTTTGTTTTAGTGCAAAAAATAGCATTAAACTATGAAAATATTTACATTTACAAAGTATCGAAACAAAAAGGATGAGAATAATCTGAAAAAACTGAAATTCTTAAGAAAAATAAGTGCAAATTTAATAATATTCTGCCTCAACTTATCATTTATACATGTGTACTACGGACCATTGTTATTGTTATTGACATTTCAGGTTGTTCATATCACATTATTGTTAAAAGATAGTTTATTAATGTAAATATTTTTCAGAATTTAACAGTCATTATTTATAGGCATAATGTAATATTGTTTTTTTCACATTAAGCCATGAAAAAAATTTGGAGACATTATTTACATTATTATGCTGTTATTCTACTGTAGATCATATTGGGCTGAATATGGCCCCTGAACTACAGTGAGTCCAACAGTCTTAACTGTAAAGGGGTCATATTTTGTTCAACCCACTTTTATTAGTCTTTGGTACATTTATTTGTGTATTTGGACCCTAACAGTTCAACAAGTTTGAATTTGAACCTTTTAGGTGCTGCAAAGCTATCTTTATATTAATTTTAGCAAAAATCGAGTGGATTTCTACAACCTGTTTCAATTCCTTCTTAATTTGTCACGTTTTATAACTAGTTACGACATTTGCACATATAAGGTCAAGACTTCCGAAGAACATTTCTCTGAGTACACTATAATTGTCAGCAGCAGCAGCTGAAGTCCAAACTGAAAATATGTACAAACTTCGAGCCGATTACCTAAAATGTTCAGTTGTTAGTTGTATTAACGAACACAAGTGGCTGAACGGGACAGAGCGCACAGTCAACAACCTGGAGGGGGTGGGGCATTTGCATTTAAAGAACCAACGCTCAAAACGACTCATTACTCAAAAATGAGCTTGAAGATAGACCTGTGGAGTTGAATTAATGAAGAATTCAGACCCAAGCATAGCATTTACAGTTTATGTAGACCACAGGGGAATGCTTTAAAATGCATAATTCCATTTAAAAAAGCAAAATATCACTCCTTTAATATCTTCAGTGTAATTTTTGCACTTTGCAAGTTCATCCCACGGGCCAGATTGGAACCTTCGGTGGGTTGGTTTTGGCCTGCGGGCCTCATGTTTGACACCCCTAATGCAGCCTATCTGATGTTTCACTGCTGAAGAAGAAAAACGTGCTTCTAAAAACATTGCATTGTCGTCTTAGCTTAGTGCCTATAACATCTGTACACACTGACTGGAACTTCCATGTTCATGTGTGTCATTTTTCCATTAAGTATTTACTCTGGGGAGTCAGAATCAGTTTAGAGAGACGGGCATGTTTCAATTAAAATATGTCTGGAGTCGTTATATTGATCACATATTATAAGAGACAATTAATACAGTACATTCCTCTACTGATATTTTGTCTATTCCCTAAACAGCTGAATATACTGTAGTGACTGTCGTTATTGTGAAATGTTTATTCTACAGCTGTTATGTTTACTTATATTCTAACATATATCCAGACCTTCCAGTTGCATTCGCTGCAACTGTAAATTTTGCACTAATTACCTTCTTTCAGAATGAGTGAAACCAAAGATAGAAGTGGTCTGGTTGATGTGGTGCAGGGGTGAAATATGGCTTGTTAGCAGCCCAGGAGCTTGTTCCACATGTGGTTAGTCCGTGGTTTGGATAGTCTGGGTGAGAGGGAGGGCATGCCAGTCTCCACAGTTTGCCAAGTTTACACTGACTCAGTGTGCAATCAGTAAGATTATTTAACAGAATGAAGGCCTGCTGTTTGGGTTAGGGTTAGGGTGCTGTGGTGACTGAAGAGACACAAGTTTCCACAGTTATTTCTCATGTGGAGTATTTTCACAAAACATCCATTGGGATTTTGTAAAGTTATATATTGTTGCTACAATTTTTGGGCTGAAGTACATCATACAGTCGCGGAAAAAATTATAAGACCATCAAAAGTCATCGAAAACAATGGTTGTGCAGTCAAGTACTAACTCCTGTGTGCATCATGTGACTAAAACAGAAAAGAAAACATGGAATGCCTGAAAGCACTGTTTTTGGCAGTACAATGCCATAGCTATTGATGTAAGAACTGAAGTGATTTTGGTTATTATTAATAAAACATGGAAAATAGCTAGATATCAGCTGTTAAATTAAACTCTTATGAGCTATTTTTGTTGTTATCATTGTATCTGTCCAAACAAATGTACCTTTAGTTGTACCAGGCATTAAAATGAACCAGAAATTGAAGAAAACAAGGGGTGGTCTAATAATTTTTTCCACAACTATACATTAGACCAGGGGTGTCAAACTTATTTTAGTTCAGGGGCCACTTTCAGCCAAATTTGATCTCCAGTGGGCCGGACCAGTAAAATAATAACAGGGAAAAAAAGTAAAATTATATCATGATCAGGTTTATATGTACAAAGTTCTGTAAAAAACTGAATAACATGAACAACTTGAATTGTCTTGAGAAAAAAAATGTGCAATTTTAACAATATTCTGCCTAGGTTTATCAGTTTATCATTTACACATGTGCGTTACAAGTGCACAAAACATGTAGTAACAGGCAGAATATTGGTAAAATTGCATTTACTTTTCTTAAGACATTTCCGTTTGTTCATATTTGTTCAGGTTATTTCCACTTTTTGTAAAAGTATAGTTTGGTAATGTAAACATTTTCACGTAATTTTACTTTTTTACACCAAAAAAAAACAAAGAGAGAATTTGGGGTTGTCATTATTTGTAATATTTTACTGGTTCTGACCCACTTGAAATCTAATTGGACTGTATGTGTCTGTATGTGGAACCTGAATTAAAATGATTTTGACACCACTTAGTTTTTCTTCATTTTTGTTCAGTTTGTGTCTTATTTTGTTCATGTTGATTTATTATTAATTCTTGTTGTTTTTGTTATTTATTAGTTTAGCTGTTTTTGCTCATTTTGTTGTTTATTTTATTTTATTACTTTATTTTATGTAAATGTTTGGCTTATTTTTTTCCGCATTATTATTTTGTAGTTTAATTAATATCTTCAGGATAATTTTTGCATTTCACACATTTCATCCTGCGGGCCAGATTGAACCCTTTGGTGGGCTGGATTTGGCCCCCGGGCCGCATGTTTAACACCTGTGCATTAGACGCTAACAAAATAACACACACCGACTGACTTGACTGATTTACACTTCCACCTGTGCACATTCATATATGCAAAAGCAAACTGCATGGTTTGACATGTCAATATTATTTAAATAAAACTTGTACCAGGCATTAAAATGAACAAGAAACTGAAGAAAACAAGCGGTGGTCTAATAATTTTTTCCACGACTGTATATTCAACATGCACTTAGTGTTTTGCTGGGGGAAAACTGCAGATAGGAACTCAAACAGAGCAGTGTTTTTGCGAACTTGGTGATCTTCATGAACTCCTCATCAGGTTCACATCAATCTACCGTGCCTAAAACAGTTCGATGCTGTTGCAGTTTATACCAATTTAACAGTTAAACGTCCTCCTTCAAATAACTTGGCTGCAGTGTAGAAATATGCCTAAGTGTATTAAAACACAGAAGCGGAGACCAAAGAAAGCAAGATTCCTGTGGGTGACTATGTAATTTAATTTTGAATGCACATTAGGAGCCAGAGAGTATAATTTACATGTGGGGTAGAAGTGACTAAGGCTCAGGAGAGATGGGCTAACATGCTCAGCTAAGGCCCAGGACAAAAATCTGAAAAGCTTTACCCTGGTCTTTCCTTTGAGATGCATCTTGCAAAAATAGGAAAATTAAAACCTTCCTTCATTCTTTGGGACACTTAAGGTTCATGCGTGGTTACCTCTCCTCTGTTGTTCCTTCCTTTTCTAATCAAGAGCCCAGAGCCCACAAACTCTGGCCAGAGTTCTCCCCACAATACAGGGAGGCATGAAGGGGTGGGTGGGGGGGCTGGAGTCTGTTTAACTCTGTCTCCTTCTCTCTGTCTCTTCCCCTCTGCCAAGAAGCCGAGGCTGTCTCACGGCTTAGCAGGGTCTGACAGCTGCTGTCACTCATGTGGCGCTCATGCTGAGTTTTCTTCATATCACCTGAGATGAGCTAATGTGTGAGGATGTGATGGAAGCAGATAATGACATGTTGTCCCTCTTCTAATTTTACATTAACCCATAAACACCCAAGCATAGTAGTGAGCAAAATCATCTACTGATTTAACTGTTTAATACCCATTGATTCACTACTTCCATCAATGCATGTGAATAATTGGATTAAAATACAGTTATTCATCTTTTCTTGGTCATCAGATATGATCCATTTTAACGTTCAGAGGCGCCGTAGTGAACGTGGAAACACCGTCATCTTCTACTACACTGATTCACCAGTAAAACCCATGGAGTTGGATCAATGACAGTGGATGGAGACACTTGTTTTATGTTCATTGAATGAAATATTTTGATGAAAATGTTAGTTTTTATTCAGTTTTCTTTGTTTCTGATATAATACTCCTCAACTTTAATCTGAGGTTTTATGAACATTTACACGATTAGTAAATTAAATAGTGGAAAAGACCAGATTTGTACTAGAAAAATGCAAAATATATATGATTATTTTATAATAAATGGTGACAAATCACTTAAGAAATGTAAAATATAGAGAAAAAAAAACATTTGAGAACTACCACAAAAGTAGCATTATGTCTTTATGGGTCCATATTAGAGAGGGTATGAGTGCTGGAATAACTTCTGGATTCTGACATGTATGACTGAGACTTCATAGTGTTACAGGATTTAGTTCACACCATATTATTTACAATGAATAGTATACATACTTTGATTAATACAAGGTTCACTTCCCCCACAAATATTCCATAAATGAAAGTTTTTATGGTCAAAATGGCAACATATAATAAAATAATAAAACAAATAGGTTCTGCAAACAACTTTGACACTACTTCTTTTCTAATATAATATTATGTATATAACTTACTGTGTTCTAACTTTATATCCCTTAGTATGAAGGGTATGCACAGTGAACAGTGGTCCCCAACATCCTGCACAGCTAACAATATTAAATTATAACCTGCCTATCAAAATATTACTTCAGCTGTGGTACAGGTGCTACTATGACTTTATTTTGCTTAACCTGTGCTCAACTTTCAGCATATGCCTAACTATAATCTCATTCTACTCTATAACATTTGCAATATCTGGTAAATGTTTACAGTCTCATATTATCTTATTTTTCACACTATTTATCCGGCGATATTTATTTGCACTACTTCAATTCTATTTTTTTTTTTACAATATTCTTAGTTTGCAATAGTTTTTATTTTTTAATGTAAATAACTGTGATTTGTTGTTTGTCTTGTAAATTCATGCACTGAACCTGTGAGCTCTACCTAAATTTCCTTGTACTTGGTGCAATGACAATAAAGAGATTCTGATTCTATCTTTGCAAGTATCCTATTGGTCAGTCATTGTGTGAATATACAGGTCTGGTTGTTTCTGTGTAGACTTTTTTTTTTTTTTCATAAATAGAGCCGGTTATGTATTTCCTAAAAACCCTTATTGAAGGCCACTAGGCCGAAATGTGTAATGAAATAAAGCTCCAGGATACGACAAGTTCCTGACCTGCTGCAGCTTTCAGCATATCCCAGTATTAAGTTCCTCAACATGATTAATGGATTTCTATGACATTTAGTTGACACAACTTGAGCCAGTAAAAGTAGATTCAGAGGCTCAGTGGTGACTGATGTCAGGGAGTTTCCATTCTTGCCTTATTTTATCCATTTCAATTATTCCAACACTTCAGGAATTAATTGAAGTGTCAGTGGAAGTACTCACACATTATAAACTACTCAGTGACTACCTTATACAGTGTGGCTCAAAAAAATCGGATTTTTAAATTTTTTTTTTACCTCCTCACATGAAATAATTGTGAAAATGCGACTGACTCTTGATAGATAGAAGTGTAACTGGCACTTAATTTTTGCACAAGGTCAAAGGTGATGTGTATAAAAAGAGGAATGTGCCTGAAAACAGAATTATTCCAACTTTATAGGCAACAGTGTAGTTTATTTTAACAAAGATAATATCAGCCTTTTCATGGCTACAGGAATAGCTGAAAGTGTCACGTGAAAATAAAATTTAATATTACAGTCATGGAAAAAATTATTAGACCACCCTCGTTTTCTTCAATTTCTTGTTCATTTTAATGCCTGGTACAACTAAAGGTACATTTGTTTGGACACATATAATGATAACAACAAAAATAGCTCATAAGAGTTTAATTTCAGAGCTGATATCTAGCCATTTTCCATGGTTTTCTTGATAATAACCACAATCATTTAAGTTCTTACATCAATAGCTATGGCATTGTACTGACAAAAACAGTGATTTTAGGCATTCCGTGTTTTCTTTTCTGTCTGTTTTAGTCACATGACACACACAGGAGTTAGTACCATTGTTTTTGATGACTTTTGAAGGTCTAATTTTTTTTTTCGCGACTTTATTTGCATTTCAGAAGGTGGTTACTACAAATTTACTTCAGTCAGCAGCATTTGGTAATTTCACTCTAAATAAAATGTAAGAATTCTATGCTGTGTTGAAGTCCAGCTATTCCATATTTTACTCATTTTACTTTATTATACTGACCCACACACAGTAAATAGTTTTCCCATGTGTAGAAGGGGATGAGGATGACGCAGGGTCATTTATGTTTGACAACTCACCGCTGTCCTGCCTGTCTGTACACACACACACACACACACACACACACACACACACACACACACACACTCTCTCTCTCTCTCTCTCTCTCTCTCTCTCTCTCTCTCTCTCTCTCTCCTCTCTCTCTCACATAGACACACACCCACATGCACTGAACTTGACCCAACCGAACGTTTTGACAGCAGCTGCTAGAAAGAAAAACGGCTTGGGACTAAGACTTTCAATTTATCATCTCTAACAGAAGGTAACATTTACAGGAAAAATTATAATGAGTCACATGAAAACGCGAGTCCACATTTTGTCACACCTGCTTATTTTGTGTTACAACATAAAACAGACATGACCAATGTATAGACATCAAATTAAATATGTGTTTAATCATATTCATACTCAGTCTAGTGCTAACAAAATAAAGACAATGTTTCATGCTTCTTACCTTCATGTGAAAGCCAATACCTTTCCTTCAGTAAATTCTGTATGCACAAGCCACAGTTGCTATTATTTCCACATATTCTAGAAGCTCTTCTCTAAACTCAGCCACCTGCAGTGTGGATCGAGCAAAGCAAACTGCCGTCCAACACAAACATACCTTGTCTTTTCATAGGGAGGCCAGTGATAAAAATCATCCCACAGCCACAATACATGAACACAAAGAAACCTTTAACAAAGGCAGTGATTTAATCTACCTCTTATCTCCTCTGCTCTTTCTATCTTCAGTGCAATAAAAAGCCTGCTTCTATGGTAGTGAGAAATGACTTATGGAGCACAAACAGTTTGAGGGGACAAATTAGGTTCCTCTTCTAAACTTGGTGCATTTACCACAGGTGTAATTAAGTTCATTCTGTCATATGAAGTTGGAGAAATGTATTAACAAAGCAAACATCGTTCCTGTAAATGCAGTATATGCGGTAAAGTTAGAGATATCATAATATATGTACATTCAGACTCAGTTCTTCACAGAAACTCATGGACAGCAGGAATGATGAAAAATGCATGAAGCGTAATATCAAATGCTGAATTTTCCTAATGATTCTTTTAAACAGTCACTTCAAAACAAAAGAAAGGGTGTTGTCCTCATTGTTAACAATACTAATAACTGAAAGGGAGGATTTTCCTGCCGGTATGACAATGACAAGGACTCAGTGCTGATATGAAACCCTTATTGCTGTACCTGCAGCCCTGTTTGGAGACATTCGACGCTATGTACTGTAATAAACAGGATGCAAAAGAATAAATTTTTAATGGACATCAGTTGTCTTTTTGACATGGTCAATGTTTGCGTCAATCAGCTTAATTTGGATAATGTAAGATTTTACACTAATGTTAAATCTGAAATGTTTTCCATAAATACTGAAATATATATTTTTCCCCCTAATACAGATATTCTTTTTCCTATTTCTCCAACAGCATATATAAGCTAAAATATACAGTCATTAATAATGCAGCAAAGATGTAAATGCATTGTATTTAAATACATTTTTTTAGTCTTTACTTATTTTACAGACTGAAGTTGCTGCATTTTATGTAAGCATCTACTGACATTAAAAAATATTAGTCCTTTCTTGTTTCTTTTTGTTTCTTTTTTATGTATGTAGAAAATGTCAATTGTGTTAAGATGTTTGCCTGTTTGTCGCACAACGTGTAGATCTTAAGGCTAATAAAAACAGATCTGTGTCACCAGTGTAAAAAAAAAAAAAAAAAAAAAAGTCATTATAATAATGAAGCCAAAGCTGAACCAATGAGGCGAAAGTGGTGATTTGCTCCAGCCAATCCCAGGCTGAAGGTGGAGTGACGATTTTAAAACTTCAACTCAAGTTGCTGTAACGTGTAGCTCCTCGGCTCACACTGAGGACCACAACTTCCACGACCGCACCTCCCATGACAGCATAGGAAAACAAAACTCACAAAGACAAACAAACAGGAAAGCTGAAGGAAAACAACGGAGGCTTCTGACTGAAACTGAAATTCTAAAGGAATTTACTGTGGCGCGCCGTGCGTAAAAGGCGCACCGGACACTTCCCAGTGCGCTCGAATCACGCGGTGTTGTTTAATTTTCTGATTTTTAATCGAACACTGAAGCTTTTTATCGGAATTCACTTCCCAGGGACTGAAAAAAACAATGTTAAAAATGACAGAGGAGCATGACAAGTGTGTCAGCGACCAACCGTGCAGCCCTTCGGGTTCAAACAGCTCCATGTCCCAGGACGACTCCGACTCCGATGCTCCGTCCTCACCTACGGGTTCTGACGGACAGGGGTCTCTGCTCACCAGTTTAGGCAAGAAACTGGACGTTGATGATGACGAACGGTTCCCAGCTTGCATACGGGACGCTGTCTCTCAAGTCCTCAAAGGATACGACTGGTCTTTGGTGCCCATGCCCGTGAGGGGAAACGGATCACTGAAGAGCAAGCCTCACGTCAAGAGACCCATGAATGCGTTCATGGTCTGGGCGCAAGCGGCCCGCAGAAAACTGGCGGATCAGTATCCACACCTGCACAACGCCGAACTGAGCAAGACCCTCGGAAAACTGTGGCGGTAAGGCGTTATTTTATTGAGCATAAAAGAAATGCAGGGAAATAGTATTTACAATAATTAATCTTTTAAATGTAGGCTGTGATGTTATGGATGCAGCCGTTCCTCACATAATTACTGTATAAGAAAAGAATCAGCTTTGTTTATAATAAAATAATTCACCTAATTTTATTTTTAAGTTCTCTGCATGATGTTTAAATGATAAAATAAAAAAAAAAGCAGAATTTTAATTTGCTTAATTTACTTTCTTCACACACCTGGACAGTAATTTAAAATACTAATTTTGTCAACCTAATGTAATTATTTTCGTTCAAATTAAATGCACATTTTAACGTTTTATTGTTGTTACTTTTTTCAATAGTTTACTCTCAGAGAGTGAAAAAAGGCCATTTGTAGATGAAGCAGAGAGGCTGCGGGTTCAGCACAAAAAGGACCATCCAGATTACAAGTACCAGCCTCGGCGACGGAAGAATGTGAAACCAGGTCAGAGTGACTCAGACTCAGGAGCAGAGCTGGCCCATCATATGTACAAAG
The DNA here is from genome assembly GCF_902148855.1 of Sphaeramia orbicularis. NCBI lineage: Eukaryota > Metazoa > Chordata > Actinopteri > Kurtiformes > Apogonidae > Sphaeramia > Sphaeramia orbicularis. The sequence continues at coordinate 28,458,042 of NC_043964.1, read as the reverse complement.
CTGAACCAGGGATGGGAGGACTGGCTGGGATGACGATGGACATCACCACCCTGAGCATGCAGGTATGGGAAGAACTGTGAGGGAATGCAGATGTAGTTTTAGGATAAATATGTCAGTAGTTGAAGGCTGCTTTGAGTTGTTGTTTATAGTTTGGTGTGCTGAAAATTCTAATTTATTTCTATTATATTTTTTTCAGGGCAGCCCCACGGCCCCCCTACACCACCCACTACTCCCAAAACAGATCTGCACCACGGGGTGTGAAGCAGGATCTAAAACACGAAGGCCGTCGTCTTGTTGACAGCACCAGGCAAAACATTGACTTTCAGCAACGTCGACATCTCTGAGCTCAGCACTGATGTCATCAGCAACATGGAGACCTTCGATGTGCACGAGTTTGACCAGTACCCTCCCGCTCAACGGCCACGCCTCACTCCCCTCCGCCCTGCCTCAGACCACAGCACGGCCATGCTCCAGCAGCCGGTGGCTCTTACGCTTCCTCGTACAGCCACGCAGGTGCCAACGGATCAGCATGGAGTCGCAAGAGCACCCTGTCCTCCACCTCTCCCTCCACCAGTGAGGTGGCCCAGCACCGGCTCCACATAAAAACAGAGCAACTGAGCCCAAGCCACTATAGGAGGCACTCCCACGGGTCACCGTCGCACTCTGATTACAGCTCCTACAGTAGCCAGGCCTGTGTCACCTCGCCACGTCGGCTGCTTCGGCCGCGGCCTCGTCATCCAAGCTCCCAGTGTGACTAACTGACCTCCAGAGCTCCAACTTACAACCTTACTCCGGCTACCCCTCCAGGTCTCTACCAGTACCCTTACTTCCACTCCTCCAGGAGGCCCTACAGCAGTCCGATCCTTAAACAGTCTGTCAATGGCTCCTGCCACAGCCCCACCGCCTCGAGCTGGGCCAGCCGTCTACACCACACTGTCTCGGCCTTAAGGGGAAACAAACAATAGAGACTCCGCAACAGAGACTTGTTCAGATTGATGCACTACTAATGACGGAAGTAAGGAGCAGTAGAGAAGTGTGTAGACGGTGGTAGGCTACCTGTGATCATATGAACATGAAACAAGCAAAAGAAAAGTGCCTGCTGATTTTATACAAAGTTATATCATTGCGGTTGAAAACACACTTGTACATACTTTTACACAAGAGAAATTGGTTGTTGGTGGAGCCAAACTCCTCCATGAGGACATATCGCCTACGCCTACATCCTGTACATCCCTCTCCTTTCCAGTTTAAGATTGCACGTGTGTGCACACTTGAGGTAAAGCAAAGCCTGTGCACTGCTGTTGTGTAGGAGAAACAGTTTGGCCCATTTCTGTGTTGAAGCAAATGGGTTTGACGATACATTGGAGAATGTACCGCGGACCAGTTATGTGAATTTACAGTTACATTTCCATGAATGGCCAGTGCTATACCACCACACATTTGGCCATTTACATCAGAGGACCAGTCTTAACTGAATCTTACAGTGTCATTTTGGCATAAAAGTCTTATTATATGTATTTATGTTCATGCATTATTGATTTTTGTTTTGTTTTTTTTTGTTCTAAGTAGATAAACACATGTAATGTGGGTTTGGTTATTTACAATGCTGTTTTGGCTTTTATAAAAAAAAAAAAAAAAACAAGGTAAATGACATGAAGGGCAGTACAAGTACAGTGCAGTTGATATCATTCCGTTAAAGACCAATTTCCTGAATCATCTCCATTCCATATTGCAAGAAAACAGAGCAGGACCAATAGACTTGCACAGGACAAAACAGGTGTCTGACAGCTATGCTTGGCAAATTGCGATTAGTCATGATCTAGGGTTAAAGGAAATGGGGTAAAATAACACCGCACACTCTGAGTGACATGTCAGCTGGACCTCCTGTATATGTGGTTGGACGCAACATGAAAATGTGTATGCACATGTGTGTGTGTGCGCGGCAGACAAGTCATATGTACGTGCGATCATTTCCTTGTACAGAGATGCGTATCCCATGACATAATACCACCAAATAATACTAAGACAAGTTCCTCACTGAAAATGATCCATTTTACAAGGTGTATTAGGCTGAGGGAGGAAATGAAACAAATAAAGTGTGTGTGTGAGATTTCGTCTGTAATCTCATCAACCATCAAGTGCCAACTCACTGTTGCAGTCTTGCACAAAATGTATTTGTGCCTTCTAATGCTTATTGTCAGTATTTCAATGTAAAATTGAATAATTAACAAACTTCAGGCAGCACACAATCAGTAATACACACCAGAACCAACAGTTAACTTACTTTTTTGATTATATACTTAATTTGATATCATTCCTTACAGCCTTGGCTTCTAATGTTCTGTGAGAGTGTCATGCTCAAGTTTGTTCACAGAATTGTGTTTGTATATTACTATGGTGTATAATTTGAGAGGCTGTGAAAATTATTGCTGTTCTATTAACTAGAGTTTCATTCACACATGCACAGCTAACCCATTTGCTGGCCATTTTTAAAAAATAAAGGATACTTTTCTTGATATTTGTTGTGGTCTTTTTTATGTGCATATCAACTTTCTACATATTTGTTCTTTTACATATTTGGAAGCACATGTGAAATAAATAAAATAGAATTAATGAAACTAAAGTGAGCATGTTCATGAGCCTGCTTTTGTGCTAGATACCAGCTGTTCGTATTAACCTTCTTGTCTAACATCTGTCCTGTGAACTACAGCTGTGAAAAGAGAACAGTCAGACCTTCAGGGAATTATTTGCATCTTTTATTTTCCTCCACAGTTTTCTACTAGTGACGGTAATTACATCTAAGTTTAACTGGAAGTTGCTGAAAGCAGGTGAATGTGTAAGGATGTCAACTAGTGCTGCCAAATACAAATACTCCCTTTGGTACGTTCAGGGCATTTGGCCTTTTCTAGACTCTTGAACGGTTTTCAAATATATATGACATGTGTTGGGTCTACCAAAAGACAGTTCACGATTTCCGTACACCGCTGACAGGAGAGGAATGGGTCCTGTGGTCCAGTGGGTAGAATGCTCAAGTTGGCCCTGGCATGCATGCCAAGCAGCCGTCCCTAACCAGCCCGGGGAGAAGCCAAGTGCCAGGGCCGCGCTGCTGAATTTTAATGATTCATTATGCTGTGGAGGGGCCCCATTGTGTCCCTTTATCCGGAGAGCTAGAAAGGAATTAATTGGACAGAAAATGGGAGGGCAAGGGGAACTGACAAGCCATTAAGAGGGTCCTGAATGGACGATTAGATGCACAGGGGGAGGATTTTTCCCCACTCTCTGTCTCATATCAGCCCTCCACAAACAAAAAACAACAAGAACAACAACCACAATGACCACCAGACCAAACTGTAGAAATCATATCAGCGCACATAATCTGTAGATAATAAAGAAGATAATACCACAGCAGATGGGGTGTGGGTGGCTCAAGAACGACTTGTGTTTTTCTTCCCTCAAAGTCTTTTTTCACCATGTTTGCCAAATACTTTCAGGAGGAACTCTTGAGAAAGAACAGGAGTGAATAAAAGTGAGGCAAAAAGGCTCTTCAGGGTGCTTGGGTCCTGTTTCCTTGGAACTTGTCCACAGTTTCTGATTGGGCCTCTTGAAAGCCCTACTGTAAATAGCTAAAAAAAAAAAAAAAAAAATGAACTGGAATGGAATGGAAGGACTTCAGTGTGGGTTGTATCAGCACATTACTGAATGAATGAATGAATGAATGAACAAATGTGAATGATGAATGAATGAAGAGCATTTTACACAGCAGTTACAACTCTGTATTAAAATCACATGTACCAAAAATGACGTACAGTGAAAATTCTGAAGCTGGTGCGTGTTTGCACTTTGACAGTATACACCACTAAATACTGTAGCTGTTTACACATATTATGCTTCCTACCACACACTCAAACACATTCAAAGTCTGGAAATTAAATATATATACAGTGATTTTAACACTGACGTAGTGAGGCAGGCCTACATTCCAGCTGTCACAGTTATTGTTGATGGAGGAAGGCCGTTTTTGGCGGAAGAGGGAAGCGGGTCTTAGACCCAGAGGACTGGAGGGGAAACAAGATGAACCCAGTGAAACTGGTGCTTCACCACCTGACCACATCCCATTGTTAGGAGCAGGATAACTTGCCTGGTAATAGTCTCATCCTGTCTAATGAGCCTGGGACTCAGGGCATGTTTCGGGGAAAAAGAGGGAGCTGGGAACTGTGAAAACTCTGAGAATGTGCGGCTGATTTGCAAGGGAAATGAAGTGGACATAAAGCATGGTTAGTGCCTGCCACTGAATCTGCCCGGTCTAATTCCACTTCATATTCAGAGTATCTCTTTCTGAATCTTCTTCCTCTTGATCAAGGTCTTATCATCTATAGCTGTTTGAATTAAAGAATTTTCACTTGCTGACAGAAAACAGAGTCAGATAATAGCTAAAAGTGGCTAAAAGCAAAAAAAAAAAAAAAAAAAGTTTTGTTTCTATACGGTAATAAGAACCAAAACAAAATTTATTTGGTTTTATTTCATAGATTCTTTCAAAAGAAGATGACCTTCTACCTCCTCTTGGATCTGATCAAGGTCTCATCATCATAGTTGTTTGAGTTAAATGATTTTCACTTGTTGACAGAAAACAGAGTTGGATAATAGCTTAAGTGTTGTTTTGTGTTTTCTATTTAGTAATATAAAATAAAGAAATATAATTTACGTTTTACGTTCTTTAAAGCTGACCTTCCTCTTACTTGGCGCTGATCAAGGTTTATAGCTGTTTTGAATCATGATCCCTCCCCTCCTTTTTTTGTATTTTTTATTTATCCTTTATTTTGCCAAGATGCTCCATTTGAGATATAATCTCTTCTTCTACAGAGTCCTGGTCAAAATGGAGGCAACAACTGTTTCACCTAAAAAACAGTACAGATAGAAAACTTGTTGACAAAAAAAGAGGCAGAACAAAGTTAGATAGCAGCTTATGTTAGGGGTTTTATTTTGTTTTTTATTTAGCGATATGAAATATAGCAGGATAATTTGCTTTTATTTCTTAAGTAAAAAAAAAAAAAGGCTGAAGCTCTTGTTTTCTATACCACTTTCAAACTATTTCCAAAGCAAACACATTCAACCAAGTTTTACTCCACCCAAGTAAATGACTTCCTGAGGCTTGTTTTGCCTTGTCTTCGCGTTCTTCTCATTAAATAAAGAAGCCCATTTTATTATTGGTGTCTCCTGTGTTTGCTGACATGACCTGGCCAAGTAAAATAGGGTGGCTGACAGAACCAGCACTGACTTGCCCAAATCCACAGTGATGTGCCCACACAGAGAAGAAGAGAGGGAGCCACAGTGCCAAAACTACCACTGAAAATGACACTGAACTAACGCTGGTCCTCTGAGGTCACATTTATCAGTCACTTCCTGTTACAACCTAAGATTTAACCAGTTTAGCCACTTATCCTGAAAGTAAAATACAACACAGGAGGAAAAAAAAAACAAATTTTCTTCTGGGTCTGGAGGTACAAATCCAAACCATAATGGTTTTGGTTTGAATGTCTATAAATCTGCGCTTTGTTTGCACTTTGTGGAATGAAATAACTCTAGGTAAAATCAAGCAGGATTAATAAATAAATCCATGTAAAAACAATGTCATCAGAAAAGTTAAAAACTGTTGCTTCAGTCACGCATGAAAAATAACATTAATTTTCAAGACAATCTGTCTATTGGAGTAAGTTATTATGTGTATTTTTTTTTTTTTTCTGGGTCTACAATTGCATTTAATTTTCTGTCTCTGTTTCAACCTGCTTGCAGTGCCAGATGGGGAGGGATTATTGCACCACAGAAAGTCAGACAGTGTCAGGTTACTTTTACTCAAGTTCTGATAAATGAAACTTTCTGCTTCTTGTTGTAAAATTCACATTTAGTGAAACACACATTAATACTCACAAAAGTGGAGAAAAAAAGTCTGTATTTTTTTTCAAACATTATTTTAGCAAAAACTGTTGTTAAACAATACAGTAAAATATTGGTGATAAAGATATCAGTATATTAAACATGAAGTGCAATAAAGAGTTAGCACAGGTGGAGTGTTCATACATTAAAAAAAGGGAGAAAATACATAAAAAAAACAGTAACAATTTGACATCTGGTCATGTTCTGTTCTCTGAACAGTTGTCCACAGTCTTTCACTTTCTTTTTTCATTTGTTCTCTCCTTTTCACTTTTTCTTGGCACATCTCTATTGCGAATGGGGTGGCAGCATAGCTGCTCATCTTCTTTCCACAGCTTTAAGACTTGTTGATTAGTAACTACGGCTGTGTTTTTATTGTCACAGCTTTCTGCTTTTGTTGAACTGTGGCAAAGCTCCATCATCATGTACTTTCTCCATCTTTACTTGAAGTTATCTCATCTTAACCATTTTCCCTTCACACTTCCTGTATCCCTCCTCATCACAGAGTCAGTTTACTGTATTGTGCATTAGTCTCACTATAAATGCAAAAGAGTATTTCAATCTTGGGAATTTTTCATGTAAGGAGTAAACCATTTAAAAGTCTAATTATACACTTATATTTGCATGCAGTGAGAATATATCCATAATTGACATGTTTCTGCACTTTAGGGGAACACAGAAGTGGACTTAAGGGCTGTTGAGACCCACACTCGTTTCATCCAAAATGTAATGTCAACAAGAGAATGTCTTTTCTGGCCGATGCAATTAAGGACGATGAATTAGCATATTGCTGCCCTTCCCACACACACTCACATTGTTACCCTGCCTCACAGCCCCCAGCACCCACACAAGTTGCACCGAAGAGACAGAGGAGAGAGAAAGAGAGCCACCAGCATGTGGGATCCTGTAAGACCCTGGAATGTGGAGTGTGGGAGGAACATTTGCCACAAATTTTTTCATGCTACTGATGCACAGAGGTAGCAGAGGTAGACACAAAGCGAGACCAAGAGAAGAGAATGAGAGGAGGAAAAGAAGGCACCAAAGTACGATAAAGAGTGAGAAAAGAAAAAGGATGAGGAACACATGGACAGAAGGCTGGAAGGATTCAGGTAGAGAGAAAGAGGAAATTTGTGTCTCCAATATTTCTCTTGTTGTTTGAGAGCTGCTTGGCAGAAATTGTGGTACGGACAGCAGGACAAGAGTTTTAAATGTAGCTCAGTGTTGGCAGAGCCGTGTGTGAGTGCACTCTGTGGGAGCACCAAATCTTGTCGCCCAGCGCAACATGGCGATTCAGACAAAACAGCAGAGTCCATCAAAACCCATTTACCCTGATTGTGAATATATATCCCACAAGCTTGCGGTTGGATTTTCTATACTTACTAACTCAATTCTCACAAGCCCATATAGTGCCATCAGGAATGTATTTTAAAACCATGTCTGTAATGCCACACACTCTCTGGTTTCGAGGCTATACTGAAACGGACAGTACACCACAACATATTAGGTGACCAATGCAATATTTGTTTAATACACATATGATCAGCAACACATGTCCATCCTCTCACACTTGATATCTTTTGTGGTATGACAAAAGCAGGGTAGAGGGGAGAGGAGGAAAAAAAATAGGGAAGAGTTGTTCTCCCATGTGGTTTTGGCCCGTTCAGAAGGGGCTTGGAGTCACGCCAGTCAATCCCTGGTACGGCCTTTGATATGGATGGAGTTCATTATGTAACTGAATCTATTGTCAGAGAATAAAACAATATGGGGCCAGCAGGAGAGGTGTGTTGTGTGTGTGCGCTTGTGAGAATCCAAAATGCAAATGGCTGAAGGGGCATTTACACAATCTTCTCCCACCTCATTACAGTCCTGACACTGTGAAACGCTCCTGCTCTCCCCTTGGCTTTGAAATGAGCTACACATTGTATTAACAGCACTGATCTCCAAACAGGTTTCTCACTTTGTAATTGTAGTGAAATGTGTGAGAGCATTTAAAAACATTTTTTTTTTAAAGAATTCATTCACTCAATTTGTTTTTTTTCCCTCTCTCTCTTTTGCTTTTTCCAGACATAGTGAACTTGCTTACCTTCTCCCTGCTGTTTCCTCTTATAAGCCACAAAACTATTAACATTTTAGACTCAACACCAAGTCCAAGAACCAGTTGTATTCAGTCAACAGACAAACTTTGCAGAAGTGCAACAAACACAAACAAAGGTAAGACAACCATAGCACAGGCTTTCATCCTTTGCAAAGCTCTCTTCGGCGAGTGCTACACCCCGTTTTTTCCGGGACTGTGGCCTCGGCGAGCTTGGAAGGCTGGGACCGAGCACGGATCGTTAGAGGAAGCCTAAGCCTTTTAGTGGTCTGTCGAGTTAATTACAGCTGAACTATGGTGGGAGCAGCAAACCTCAGCATAGTTGCAGAAGTCACCCACAGTGCAATGCTCTGGCGCCTTCAACCCGTCACTGGGCCCTTGACCGTCACTTGCTCTCGGAGACAAGGAGACAAGAGGCGACATAAAGGTCCTGAACTGTGGATTTAAAGCTGTGGAACTGAAACTGCCGAGGTGTGAGTACTAATGTTCAAGTGCCTGTACTTTACATGAGTATTTATTTCATCATGACCTATACTTTCAGTTGAAATTTTAACAGATATGTATAGTTTTGTCTCAAAACGGCATTTTATTATTTTTATTTTGCATAATTCCCATCAAGACAGATTTCCAAATGAGAAAAATGAATGAATGAGACAACAGCACAGTCCTTAAGTGCATCCATTGCTGCATAACCAAAAACTACTTTAAAAAAACGCAGCAAGGTGAAGCAGAAAAGAAACAGATTGGATTATGAAGCAAAGACATTTTGTTAATACTGAAATGTAATTTGCAAATTGGAGTGAAATTAATGTTGATTATTCTTAATATGTCAGGGTTTTAATTTTAATTTTTAGTTAAAATGATTAATGGTTTTCATTTCACATTAAAATGATTTGAAGTGACTTACAGCTACAACTAATTGTTACTTTTAAACTAAGAGCACAATTCAGGGACTGTAGTTTTTCACTTTTACTAGAGTAAAGAAGACAATTCAATTCTTCTTGCACTAGTCTTTATTTTAGGACAACTATCTGTACTGCTACATAAATAAAGAATGTAATGATGTTGCGAGACAGGCGGCATTATGATGCAATGATTATGGATTTTGTCTTACCTTTGCTTTTACAGTCACAGAAGAAATAATTAGACCATCAAAAGTTATCAGAAACAATTGTTATGCAATCAAGTACTAACTCCTGTGTGTATCGTGTGACTAAAACAGACAGAAAAGAAAACATGGAATGCCTAAAAGCACTGTTTTTGGCAGTACAATGCCATAGCTATTGATGTAAGAACTGAAGTGATTTTGGTTATTATGAAGAAAACCATGGAAAATATCTAGATATCAGCTCTGAAATTAAACTCTTATGAGATATTTTTGCTGTTATCATTATATTTGTCCAAACAAATATACCTTCAGTTGTACCAGGCATTAAAATGAACAAGATATTGAAGAAAACAAGGGTGGTCTAATATTTTTTTCTGTGACTGTATATGAATGAAACTTCTGCTATTTTGTTACACTGAAATGATTCTGACCAGAAACAAAGGGCTCAGGGCTTAACAGGCCCTATAAAGTCTCCCTGTTGAAATATGCGGTGAAATATATAGAGGTAATGACTGTTGAGATGTTGGTGATATGTATCACATTCAATAAGAGATGCAGTCCACTAAGCCCCTTAACACTAAACTAAATATTGTTTGACTAACTCTAACACTGACTACAAATTTTCAGATTAATTAATTAATTTATTAATTGTATCATGCAGGTGTTGAAATGGTCACACAATCCAAAAAGCATCTCTTTCCACAGACCACCATTCATATTTCTTTCCATATTATATCTCAGCGGGTGCTGTTATTACACCCAATGGGATACTGTTTGAGTGTAACATGTCTGTTCAGACTTGGTGATGAAATGGATGGCTCACTATAGGTTACTGGTCAACGGTGAGTTTTGTCAACCTTGACCACAAATAGAAAGCAACAGACAATTGGAGCAAGAAATGAGTAAGACTGGAGTCTGTGGTTTCCATCCTGTCTTTCCCTGCGTCCCTGCTCCTTAAGGTAATGTTTAGGTTGGTCCCGCTCCATCGTCTTTTCCCACGTCAAAAATCAACATGACAACGGTCAGTGCTCAGCGGACAATTATATTCATGATATTTCAACAGAAACAACAATGATGTTTGACAGCACTATGTTGACTTTTCAAGAAGGCCAGGCATAATCATATGCTAGCACTCAACAGGGACACCAATAGCCAAAACCCCTAGAAAATAAGCTGTTTGGTTTGGGTTCAAAATCAACATAAACCCTGGAGATCAATATCTGCCGCTTTGGTGTCATTAAACAACTTACTGGTTATGTATTCTTAAAAAAAACTTAGGAAAAAAGACTCAACAAAGCAATTTCCGTCTTTTTTCTCCTATTGTATTAGATACACTTCATGATCAATTTTGTTTTTCAAGTTCAATTCCCTCAGGACCAGAGATAAAAGTATCCCACACAAGTCTTTCCTCAGTTCTTCAGCCAAGAGTCAAAAGATGGGACTTGTTTTTTCCCCTAGAGCTCCATTGTCCCCAGTCGTCCAACAACCCAAACAGTGAAGTGCAGGGACCCAATGAGCTGTGTCACTCACCAGTAAAAGAAAGAACTGAAAACAACCATTCGTCTAAATGACAGAAGCCATGATGTCACATGGTCATGAAGTAATGGCAGTGTCGGATTTTAAAGGTCTCAGACAAACACATGAGGGAGAAGGATGGAGTGAAGACTGAGCCGAGGACTGCCAAGCTGCAGGAAGGGTGATGTAGTGGACTAGCGCTTGTTCCAGCTAGTCAGACTATTCACTCTAGCAGCTAATGAGCGTGAACTTTGACCCCTTGGCTAGGCAGGGGGGCCTGAAGTTAGACTCACTGGTACTGCTTAAGTATTTTTATGATTTTATGAAGACACCGAGAGCCGAGGGAAAATTATTTCAGCTGGAATTATTGCCTTGCAGTTGTGTGACTCCACCAACCAATGAAGTCGCAGTTCACATCCATATCTATCCTGTTTCATATGTGGTGACTTTTAATGAAACTTAGTGGAAGGAAGGTCGTGGGCCAAAGACAAACCCCTCAAATTTTGGAGCAGACCCATAAAAAACATGGGGTTTTGATAGAAAAGTAGGGAAAGATTGTGGGGCATTAGTATGAAATTAAGCCATTGCAATCTCATCTGGATGATCTTAGGCTGATGTTAATTTGTTACATGATCTACTTTTCAAAAAAATAAATAAGAGCGCTCTAAAATTTGCATAGCTCAGTTTATGGTATTTTACAGGGAATGTTGCACTTAGCATTGCATTAATGTATGGGTTTGCAGCATACCATTGCTAGCACAAGTTGCTAAGCTAGTGAGTTCATTTCAGTTCATTTATGATACTGTAGCATCTACTTGCTCTAAAGCAGTGGTTCCAAACCTTTTTTGGCTCATGACCCTATTTTAACATCACAAATTTCTGGCGACCCCAGAATGGAGACATTTTTTTGCTAAAATTAATTTGTTTTGATCATGTAATAGTTGCTATCCTATGTTGCAAATAAACCTTAATTTTAGACATTTAGTCTATATAATATATATTATTATGGACGGAGGCAGAAAAGCCAGTGTAGATTACTGCACAAAGTGAGAATTTTATTTTCCTTGGTCAGGATATGTACAGTCAGTCCATCTTGGATTTACAAGGCTGACAATTAATACTGAACAAACAAGAACTCAAACTATGAATTATGAAAGAGCTGCAGCATCTGAAACTGACCACGATGAACATTTGAACGATAAACAGTACCACAGTGCTTCAGCTTCAGAGTTTGTCAGGTCTTTTATGTATTGTGATTGTCTCTCACATCTCACCATATATTTTTTTATGAGTAAGTTTTTCTTAATTTTTATCATTCATCATTCATTTTCTGAACCCGCTTTATCCTCACTAGGGTCACGGGGATCGCTTGGAGCCTATCCCTAGCTACATAGGGGCGAAGGCGGGGTACACCCTGGACAAGTCGCCAGTTCATCGCAGGGCTGACATATAGAGACAAACAATCACTCTCACATTCACACCTATGGGTAATTTAGATTAACCAGTTAACCTATTAGTGCATGTCTTTGGATGGTGGGAGAAGCCGGAGTACCCGGAGAGAACCCACGCAGACACGGGGAGAACATGCAAACTCCACACAGAAAGGTCCCAACCCCCTGTCGACTGGTGTTGGAATCGAACCAGGACTTTCTTGCTGTGAGGCACGAGTGCTAACCACTGCACCACCGTGTCGCCTAATTTTTATCAATTACTAGAAATTTCAGGTGACCCCATTTGAATTCCAGGCGACCCACATGGTTCCCAACCCCAAGGTTGAAAAACACTGCCACTAAAATGTTCAGTTTTCACTCCATATTAACTGCAAAGTTTGTGTAATGTGTTGTGTGCAGCTGAAGCACAGAAATTACCAGAATTTACAATCAGCTGTAAGTCTGGCCTTATGGACTCTGAAGTTTAGCGACTGATGTTAGTGGTGTGAAACATTTTATTCATTATAAAAGTCTAGCAGATAAATTAGGCTGCCACAGTTAATGGAACACTACTGCTGTATGAACATCAAAATGTGGACTTGTGTTCACTTCATCTAGATATTGTCAATAATAACTGTAATACTTTCAGTCCGAAATGATGCAAAAAAATCTAAATTTCTGGTCAGATAACACCACTCCAAAGCCACCACAGAGCCTAAGCCTCCAGAAACCACAGGAAACTAGAGGAAAAGTACTTGCAGTTTCTTTGTAACACCCCCACGTTTTAAAAGAGGTGAGGAAATTGTGGATCAAGATGCTCTTCAAAAGGTCATCATACTTCTTTTGGCTGGATTGTTCAGCCCTATATGAATATCATGAGTTATGACCAAAAACATTATTTTTTTTAGGAGGCCTTCACGTTTGACCTCCTACCACAAAAACTGCATCAGCTCATCCTACTGCCATAGTTGATTCAGGGGCAGAAGCATCAAACTGAACAAGATACAGGAGAGAATATACTGATAGGAAATTGATTTCATACACTGTCCTCATGTGATTTAGCTGCGTTATGAAAGCATTTTCTTACATTAAATCACAGCTGCCAAAGACCTTGTAGGTATGCATTAGGAATTCACACACACACATACCCACTTCCATGAACTCACAGCTATGGAGACAGTTAGGTCTGTACTTCCTGGCAGCTTTGATATGGAATAGAATGGTGATCTGCATTTTAGGAGGGTGACTTCTTCAACAAAATTGTGCACTGCTTTGTGGTGTGTTCGGTGTACTGGAGGTTAAGAATTCATAGATGAAGACCCTGGAATGCAGACTATGTTTTAAAAATGGCATTAGCACACACATTACCCTGCAATACCATGATAAGTATCTGATTAAAGTCACAGTGCTGCAATTTTAGTTCCACTAATGCTTCAGAGCAGCCACAAATCAGTGAATTTACATTATTTTTCAACTAGTATAAGTAAATGACTAATTAAATCCAAATTGTAGCTTCTACTGCCTTCATGATGCATGCTAACTTGATTTTTGCTGCTTTGTGGCCATTCAAGAATATTCTTCATTTCTCATTTTCCTGTCAGTCTTAACACTTAACTCTTTCTCAGTTTTGTTTTCTTTCTCTCCAATTATAGGTTGCATAGCATGTAATGTGTCTGTGCAGGAGTGTGTGCATATGGCTGCCTGTGCACATGTAAATGTGGCTGCTCTCCCAGGATGGGACTAATCCTGGGGTGGCAGGAGTGGAGGGGATTCAGCACATGTGCAAATCTTTCAACTGCGGTTTGCGATGTTTAGTCTTGCTTTGTCAGCACTTCTTGAACCCAGTCCAGAAAAGCTTTCAATCGCCCATAATTCTAGACTCCCTCTGCATCCTGAAGCCAGTCACCCTCTGTGCCCAGAGGACTTCCCCATCATAAGATGAAAAAAATAACAAAATGAATTTAACGAAATGATCATCAAAATGTGATGCTGATTTCCTAGGAGGTAGAGAAGAAGTACCCTTGGTCTCCTAGGATTTTGCTCTGCAGGGACTTTCCAAATATCACTCATGATCTCTAATCACAAGGCAGGTTGGCATTGCCATGACGAAGGTATCACTGGCTTTTCATCCTATTTCTCTACTGCCTCTTCCCCTCTTCCTTGTCCCTGGTTCTCCTCTGAAATATCTCCAGGGTTACTGATTTGACTAGCAAAACAAGCCACATTTTGGCAGGAAGATTGAGGGGTTTCCCCCAAATTCATGGGCTACAGTTTGCCTCTGGCATCCGTTGCAAAATAAAACCTGCGGTTGTGTAATAATGTCAAATTTCAGTGAGGTACATTTAACACATCTAACCTTGCATTAGCTTTAGTGAAGTTCCATTAGTATCTTGTGTTCTGTACATGTTCTATGTGACTCAAATATAAAGATTCACAGCACAATTACTCTTTCTTTTGTGTGTACATGTGAGTGGGTAGATAAATGATTTATGTGATAATTTTACTTCTGAAATTAATAGTTTTACACAGATATTACTAGTTATCCTGTTAAAGATGTAATATGTAATGTAAGTACTTGAAGTAATGCAAAAAAAAGGAACAATCTTTTGCCTAAGAAGAATACATTGATGCATGATTAATAACTTGAATTCAGTTACATAACCTGTAAAGGATTACAATTCCATTTGTTTTGTCTTTAATTATGTTTTGTTGTTGTATGTAAGTACACTAATCCCCAACTCTGTCTCTTGCCCCACTTCATTGTGTACTGAAGCTTTGGCTATATCAACACTCACTGGCCAAACACGGGACAAACTGTTCAGCGCCAGTATAACCTTTTGCTTTCTTGGCCCTTGCAGCTGTCCGGTCAACCAGGTACTCACTTCATAACAACAGCTGAAGCTCAGCCTCGTTCGCTGCCTAAACCTCATGTCACGACTGTCGGTACAACCTCTCTCTTTCTAATCTATTTGTAATACCTTCATACTTTTTCTTTTTTTCATGTATTCATTGTATACAGGATCAATTTCATAATAATCTTAAATGCACTGAGGATGACCTGAGGTACATATGCTACATCCTATTTCCCAGATCCTTCATCAACTCATCCCACTCACCATCTCAGCCATGTAAGGAAACACTGAAGTAGAAGAACCTCTTTTAACAGCTAAACACACAACATCATGTCACGCCTCCCGCACACACACTTCCTCTGTCTGCACAGAAGGGAAATGCAATCAAACAGCACAAACGATCAACTTACAGCTCACAGTGGTGAACTGGTGTGTCATCTTCACTTTCTGCAGGAAAATATAGGACCCACAGGTGGCTAGAGCTGCACTGGAGAAGGAGATTTTCCCAAAGAGGAGGCCGTGTTCCACCTGTTCACACAGTTAACACAGAAACCATAACAGCTTAGGTATATGACCCAATACCATAAAGTAAAGCTATTTGGGTCGATGCAAATAAATGGCACATATACACTAGGAATACATGGAGTACATGTTAGAGGTAGTGTGGGTAATGCATTCAAATAGCCTGAGAACACAGGAAACACATTGAGTTGTATGCCACAAGATGGCAATGCTGCACTGCTGATCAGTTCACTGTGATCTCGGGACCTGTTGCTCCACCGAGTGTTCAGAGCAACACATAACACAGGACCTCAAATACAGCATATCCAGAATCTTAGTGTAAACAATTGCATAAAATTTGGCAAAACTGACCTTTTCAGTCTGATATTGTTCTTTGAATGAACTGTGCTCATGTGGAGAATTCCATAGAGGTTAAAAACACTGGCTGAACCCCAGAAAATGAACAGTTCATGGGTGCAAAATTAAAATAAAAACATAAAGCACTGATTTGCAAATCTCAACCCATATTTTATTCACAACAGAACATAGAAAAAATCCAGCTACATTACTAAGATGTTCTATTTAAAGGTAATTTTGACTTTGACTGACAGTAACACATCTCAAATAAGTTAAGACAGGGCAACACAAGGCTGGAAAAAGATACTTAACTGAAACAGTAAGACACATTATGAAATGAAAAATACACCAAAGAAGACCTGTGACTGTTGAGTAGTTAGATTCCACATCAGGGAAGAATGAGACAATATTCCTCTCGTAAAACTCCAGTAACTGATCTCTTCAGTTCCTAATGTTTACCGACTGTTTATTTATTTATTTGTTTATTTATTTATTTATTTATTTTAACCTGCCACCTCCACCCCTCTTCAGAGGACAACTTTATTTTTAATTACACCTTGTGTTTAAGTAACAATCTCTAACTTTATATTCACATGTTATCCATTCCTTGTGTGTATACATATACATAGAGGGAGGGTTCATATAGGCCAAAGTGTACAGGGACAGGACGAGACAAGACTGTTGTTTAAACAAAGGGGACAAAAGAAAGGGGATGCTACACAGTGGGGAAATATGGCTCTGTCCTGACTTTTTGGAGATGTAACTACCATAAAAAATCCTTGAAAGTCTTAAAATGGTGCATTTTCTCAGTTAAACATTTGATATGTTTTCTGTTGTGAATAAAACATAGGTTCACAAATATTTGACTGATAATGCATTATCCTTGTGCATCTATCTATCTATCTATCTATCTATCTATCTATCTATCTATCTATCTATCTATCTATCTATCTATCTATCTATCTATCTATCTATCTATCTATCTATCTATCTATCTATGATTTATGGAGACTGACATTTACACATAATGATCCATAATAACACATTACATTATTATGCTAACAGCTAGAATTACACATCACTCTTCTATTAATGAAGTAAATTCAACTCTTTTCTTTGGTGGGTGGGAGATATCTATCAAACCTCTATCAAACTGCTGTCCTTCCAGGTGTCTGAAAAAGTTCCAGTTTTAATATGACACTCTTTTCTGTTATTCTGCTCTGTTTTCTCAACAGTT
Organism: Sphaeramia orbicularis; assembly: GCF_902148855.1. Taxonomy (NCBI): domain Eukaryota; kingdom Metazoa; phylum Chordata; class Actinopteri; order Kurtiformes; family Apogonidae; genus Sphaeramia; species Sphaeramia orbicularis. The sequence goes on along the minus strand of NC_043964.1, from coordinate 28,441,022 downwards.
TCAGTCTTTCTTTGTTTGCAGGATGCAGCCAACAAAACCAAAAACACTCCATTCTCTTCAGAAAACAATACAATCAACTTGCCAAGTGCTGATGAAGAGACAAGTGAACTTACTCTCACAAGGGCAGCCGAAAACACAACACTCAGGACTGAAGATTACCAGTGCGATGTTCTTGCAACTTATTTTGTTCCCCCCTAATGGTCAAAACTGGTATTTAAATTAGGTGTCTCTTCAGAGCTCCCAAATACAAGCTTGAAATTGGAGTCGAAGGTGAATCAGTCAGTCAGTCAAGTTGTAGGAAATATCCTGTTGTCTCTTGCTAAAGATTGCATATTTGGCCAGAAAAAATTTCCTTCTGCTACAAAAAGTTGTACCCACGACAGCTGCGGTCACTTCATACTGTATTTGGATGTTATAAAGAAACTGCAACCTCTAAAACTGCTGCTTCACACACATCTTCAGTCCCACCACATGTGAAATCATTGTAAAACTCTCTGATTCCACTCTTGATGCATAGCACTGAGTAATGGAAGTCCATCTTTGACCTAGAATATCATCACTTTATCATTTTATCCTGTAATGTTCTGCATTTATGTGTAATTTTGTCATAATTAGCATATGAATCATTAGGAGTTTTTTTTTTTTTTTTTTTTTTGGCTAAAAGCCTGTTTTGTGATTTCACAGTGATATTGATCTTTGACCACTCAATTGGAATCCCAAATTAGCAGAAATTCACTCACACCTCTATGCAATAGAATGATCGGAATGATACTGAACAGATGGATGAGGAAGGAAGGTAATTAACTTAAACAGATAGGACAACAAATACATAAGTTCATGTGGTCAAGACATTCATTCATTCATTATCTGAACTTGCTTTATCCTCACTAGGGTTGCGGGGGTCTCTGGAGCCTATCCCAGCTACGTCATTCATTCATTCATGACCTTTATTTAAACTCGGAGATATATTGAGGACGCAACCTCATTTACAATATAGCCAAGACAAAATAAAACTTTTGAAACATACAATGGACATATTAGAAATACTGAAAAGTCAAAGTGACAAAGCCAAATCAAAAACAGAGAAGTCTACTTAAAAACAGGAACAGCTGAAGGTAAAATAAGATGGAATATGGATTTTAAACACTAAACATTTGAAACATACAATACACATATCAGAGGTACCACAAAGTAAAAGTGATGAACATGAACTAAAAGCAAAGACATCTACTTAAAAACAGGAGCAGCTGGAGGTAAAATAAGAAGTGACTAAGGATTTAAACTGTCCTAATGATAAAAGTGTGGTAAGTTTCAGATGGTTTTGGAGAGTGTTCCAGGTTTCAGGTACACAGTAAGAAAAACTGGACTTTCCAAATTCAGTACGCACTGAAGGAACCTGCAGGGTGAGCCAGTCCTTTAAGCAAGTGTGATATTGACTGCATTAAAAGATACTAAAAAATGAATATAGGATGGTAAAAGACCAGTGAGGGCTTTAAAAACAAATAAAATCCATTGTCTATCACTACTTATGGGCGAAGGTGGGGTACACTCTGTACATGTCGACAGCTCATCACAGGGCTGACATATAGAGACAGACAATCACTCTCACATTCACACCTGTGGGTGATTTAGATTAACCAATTAACCAATCAGTGCATGTCTTTGGATGGTGGGAGGAAGCCGGAGTACCTGGAGAGAACCCACAACAGAACATGCAAACTCCACACAGAAAAGTCCCACCCCCATGGTCAAGACAATTAAAGGTGGGTGCAAGATGTTATCATGGAGCATTTTTTACTATATTGCTTAAAATCCCCTTCACACCCTGATTACAACAATTGATTAACCCTTTCATGCATGAATTACAAGAACCTTAATCAAGATTTTTTTTTTTTTTAGTGATTTTATTCCTCTGTAGGTATTTAAAAAAAAAAATGCGATAAATTTTTTTATTAAGCTATTTTCATGGAGTTGCAAAAATGTCCACTCAGCTAAGAAATATGTATTTACTGATATACTGTGTGAAAACTATGAAATAAAACATTTTTAATGCTGCTAATCTGATGTTTTCTCACATTTTAACATACTCTAATACTAGTCATACTCACTTTATGGAGATAATATGGAAAAAAACACAAAAACCTTTTTTTTTATTAATTACAGTCTAATAACAATAACAAGGAACTGATTTACACTCAAACATGTTAGATCAGATTAATCAAAAACAGCAATGTTACAGCAATGTTATTAATTGTAGTGTATGGGATGATGCATGAGTGTCCACTGTGGTGGCTAATATGAAACTAAAACAACAAAATCTATAAAAATACAAGAGAACAGCTGTAGAAGAACTATCCACTGTAGTGACCACTATGCATGAAAGGGTTAAATGCTCTAACACAAAAATAAAAAAAAATGTAGTCACCTGTGGAACGGACAGGACTGAAAAAACACCATCCAATCATTTTGAGCACCCAACTGAAATGACTGAACGGTGATATGTCTATCAAACTCAACTGTCATTTGTCCCTCCCCCTCTCCCCCTCTGTGCGTACCCCTCTTCATGCGTTCTCAGAGGCTTGTAGCACTTGTTCAAGAAACGAAGCTGTAACCAGAGCTTGACTATATTAGCAATATTAGGATGGAAAGTTCACCGGCAAGCTGTTTTGTCACTAACATAAATCACTAGAAAAAAAAAAGTTAGCCAGATAGTTTTGAACTGGGGCTATTCTGGAAGAGCGGGAGTGTTGGAGGAGACTGAATGAGGTATGCATGGATCGGAGCCGGAGACGTCGGAGCCAGGCGAATTGTTGTTATGCAGTGTTCATGAACCCTCAAGAACAAGCATTGCATGTGCCAGTAACTCTGTAGGCGTGGCTTCAGGGGGATGTCTGAAGAAAGGGGTTTTGGACTTTTGAATGAGTATTCTCAAAACGTAGCTTCTCAAACCGTTTTTCTAAGATCTCATACCCCACCTTTAAGATGAAATAAAAAACATATATAACAAAAACTGTCACTTTCATTTGAGAAATCTGGGCTGTTGAACCAGCCATAATTGGTGCTGTTGAGCAAATACAAGAAAAATTTCCCCACGGGGACAATTAAGTATATCTTATCTTATCTTATCTTATCTTATCTTATCTTGTCTTATCTTATCTTATTTTAACTTATCTTATTTTATTTTAACTTATCTTATCTTATTGTATCTTATCTTATCTTAACTTATTTTATCTTATCTTATCTTATCTTATGTTATTTTATTTTAACTTATCGTATCTTATCGTATCGTATCTTATCTTAACTTATTTTATCTTATCTTATCTTATGTTATTTTAACTTATTTTATCTTATCTTACTTTAACTTATCTTATTTTAACTTATTTTATCTTATTTTATTTTATCTTATTTTATCTTATCTTATTTTAACTTATCTTATCTTGTCTTATCTTATCTTATTTTAACTTATCTTATTTTATTTTAACTTGTCTTATCTTATCTTATCTTATCTTATCTTATCTTATCTTATCTTATCTTATTTTAACTTATTTTATCTTATCTTATCTTATCTTATTTTATCTTATTTTATCTTATCTTATTTTAACTTATCTTATCTTATCTTATCTTATCTTATCTTATTTTAACTTATTTTATCTTATCTTATCTTATCTTATCTTATCTTATTTTATCTTATTTTATCTTATCTTATTTTAACTTATCTTATCTTATCTTATCTTATTGTGATCAGAAAAAATGCAGCTGGTTGTGGCGATGCACAGAAAGCTCCGTCACTGTCATGTTTCACGGACGATGACGAGATTGTCTTTTATGGTTGCAGCCTTTCTAGGTTTGTGCGGTCTGTTAATAAGTTACGTTTTTCTGCTGAGAAGTATGATTTTCTTTCATCTATGGTTACGTCTAAGAGCTAAGGAAGGGTGAGAGGGACAGATCTACCATGACCTCCAACCACGGCTGTCTGATTAATGTGTAGACCCAGACTGAATGACAATGATGGTCTACTGCTGTCAGACAGTGTGTGTACATGTCTGTGACCCACTTGGTGCAGTTTATGAGTGATGATGTGAGTTCTGTGTAGGATTGTATCGTCTGAATTTTGGAGTTATCTGACACAGAGGCATGATGGGATGATCCGGTCAAAATGATGTATGTCAGTTTCTTTCTGTCGATGGTAGTGATGGGATGTAAGTTTATTTGAGAAGGTCAAAGGTCAAAAGAGAGATGCCACTGAGAGCTTTCCCCAGGCTGGTTGATGGGTTGTTAAACATGATTTTATGTCACAGGTGAGAGAAAATGGCGACAATTTGAGGCATATTATATTGTTAGCTTTCGACATCATGTTATTATCAAATTTACTTGGGAAACATTGTCTTGGATTATATTTTTGAACATTCACAGGCTCTCAATCTTTTTTATTGAGCGCTGTATTGTCATTTTCAACTCAATGCATTGGCAGACAGCGTAACCAAAATATTTGCATTTGTTTTGTTATATTGACCATTCTGTTGTTTTTATATGACTTTCCCTTTTGCTATCCTTTCAGTTCATTCACCCAGACAGTAAAAAATTTAAGACAGAAACCTCAACAAATAAACAAGACCTAAACAGCCACCAAACGCATCTACTGATCTAAAATATTAAATGTTTTTTGAACCACTGATCTTATCAACACATTCCGCAGCATCACACATGACCCATTTGGATGTTCAGAGACTCTAATGAACATGAAAACACCATCATCTTCTACAAAACTGACTTACAGATAAAGTCCACAAAATTCACCAGTAATGTTAAATATTTTTTACGGAAGAAGTTTTTTTTCTGTTTTGATATAATAACCTTTGAATTTACTCTAAGCTTGTATGCACAACTACATAATTAGTTAAATAAATATATGAAAAATGCAAAATTCAGAAGATAATATAATAATAAATGGTGATAAATCACTTAGGAAATGAAACATGTACCCGGAAATTCATCTGGAAGTTGCCACAAAAATAGGTTTAAGTATTTATGGGTTACGAAGAAATTCACGTCCATGGTAATTCAAGATTAGAATGGAAGTCTGCAACACATTATGGTTTACTTCCTCTGTTGCTGTGATTTCAGCATGGAAGCCACATCAGAAAAGTGGGTTAATCTGATTCAAGGTGGATAAGAGGAAAAGCTGGCATTTCATGGAAAGTGCCTGTCTTCCTGCAACATGTCCAGTCTTAAAGGCATGGATATATGGGGATAATCACTAATCAGCTTTTTGACACCTTTCCATTTTTAAGTGCCACTGACATATAAAATCCTATAATCTTTCAAGGATTTCCTCTATCTGTGTTCACCTGAGATGTTCTGCTGGTGTCTGAAACTAATGTGTTCCAAATATAATGATAAAAAGAAACAAAAAAGGAAAGTCAAATTAAGCATGCCTACCCGCCTCATAAGTAAACATGCATTTCACATTTATGAGCATATTTTATTAATACCATGTCTGAAAGAGATGAAGCCGGATCACTTTACTGTATATGAAGGCTCATTCATTTTGGTAAATAACAGTGAAGATAATAGGCAGTCTTACTGAGTGGTAGCTGAGTCACAAGTGCAGGCTTTAATGTGGCTGCTCCATAATAATAGGTTGACGATGCCGAACAGATGGCGTTTACAGGCACGGGGGTGAGAAGATTTCTCAAGCCTAAAAGGAAATTAACTGGGAAAAATAACTGAGCATAAAACACGTCTATTTCTAATGGTTGTTTATGCATTTGGCTTGTGAAGTATTTCTATAAAATGCCAAGAAGAAAAAGAAACAAGGAATCTGAATGTAGGTTAAAAGACAAAAGGAAGACCCACAAAAAACACAATTTGGCAGTGAATATTCGTAAAATGAGTGTCACAACTGCGTGATCCCATTCGATACATGTTCTGAAGTTTGATCGTCGAAGAAAATAAGAACTTCAGAAGGGAAAGAAAAGAGGTGGACGTTAGAAAGCAGAGAGGGGAGGCAAAGAACGCAGGTTTCATTTAGCACTTAGGCCACTAAAGTGCTAGGCAACAGCCTCCATCAGAGTCACTGTTGTCATGGATACAAGCACAGGATGCAAAAATGTGAGTATTTACCAGCAGCCTGAACCCGCAGTCAGCATTTGTAAAAAGACACAGGTTACAAAATGTAACGTCTTTAAGAACAACATTCCAAAATCAGGCACTTTGATTCATTCTCAGTCTTCAAGCTTTTGGTTTTCATACATGTTCATCTGTCCTTTGAGTATATCCATATACTTTTGGTAATTTTGGAAAATCTTACTGATGTGAAAATACTGCAAGATATACAATATTGTGCAAATTATTAGGCCACCTTTAGCTTTGTTGTTTTTGCAGGGTCGAAATGAGCATACACACACACACACACAGCCTTAAAAAACACAAGAACTGAACTAAATGTGTTCTAAAGGTTAAAGTGACTTTTTAGTGCAGGGGTGGGCAATTAATTTTCTTGTGGGGCCACATGAGAAACTTTGACAGTTGTTGAGGGCCAGACTAATACACTTGCAGCTCGGCTCAAAATAAATATATATATCTATAGAAACAGGAAATGAAACAACAAAATGAAATGTGGAGCACAGAATACAACTATTTCATGAATATTCACAAAAACTATTTTGAAAATGTGCAAAGCCAGCACCACAGTAACTTTACATGAAAAACAATAAATGCATCCTGCTTTCTTTGTTTGGATATCTCAGGGTTTTTTTTTTAGTTTTTTTTTTTTTTTTTTTTTTTTTTTTTTACCTCTGACTTCAATGAAGAAATACTTAGAAGTCCATGTCTTGTTAAAATCTCTGCATTCTGAGTCAGTCTTTCTTTTTTTTGGCATTAGCTGACATCTTCATGGGCTGAAACTGACCAACAAACCCATCAGTGCATAAGCCTTATGCCAAGTATGGAAAGTATGCTTGAAAAAACATTAATTTAGCAGATCCTTCAAAATAAAAGCACTGCTGTTGTATTGGTTGCATCCATTACAATGATATATATTTGCATTGACTTTTAATTTGCCAGTGACCTCATGGGGGGCAGTCAGGGTCCGCCATTGGGCTGCATGTGGCCTGTGGGCTGTACAATGGCCAGGTCTGATTTAGTGTGACCCCTGACCCCATGACATGAACCTGGTATAAAACATGAGAAAATGAATGCAATAATTCTTGTATTGTCTGAACAAAAGGGTTGAAGACATGTTAGGGAGGTCACATTAAATGCTACCACTTTGGTTTATAGAAGCAGTTTTTTTCCCCAAAACTTTTGTTTTTACTGCTGTATACTTCCGATATATCCAGATGTTATCTTAATACAAAGACAGAAATGCATATGTGTCGACATAAATTTACTAAACCAACAAACCTAATGTTGGACTTCTACACATACTGCATATGCTCTATTTCTCATATGTATCATTGAATCATACAAATTCAGTATTCACAGATAAAATATAGATATTCATATAGTTATAGATATCAGTATAGATAGGTAGAGACGGTGATGGAATGTATTTCCCTATAATGCTAATGTTTTCAGAGAAAATACCTTCTTTTGTTTTGAACATTAGATTTATTTGCTGCTTCAGGCAATTTTTCATTTTCATTTTCTGATCTAGTGCTTGTATCATGCATTACTGTGACAGTGTCAGATTATTTTTTTCTGCTTTAATCCAAATCTGTAACACAAGACATGAAACAACGCTTGTTATTTCATGTACACTGCGAATAAAAATCACAACTCTCTTACATTCTCTGGGTTACCATGACACATTTCCAAGTCAACAAAATGCTGTTATTTTCTGTTTATGGGGAAAACACTGCATTTGTATAGTGTCTATGAGTCACAACTAACACACGTAATATATAACATACATTCATTTTCCTTTCAGCGAAGGGAGACGCGATCAATGCAAGAAAAGCAGAGACTTGGATATAATAATGGTATTATGTCAGAGTTCACAGGGTAACCAGATGCAGCTACTCCAGGTGAAAGAAAACACCTTAGCTTCATGTCTCAGTGGTAACAGAAGAACATGTTTAAGTTGTTTGCATGTAGCTGTAAACATGAAAGCACCTGCATATGCACAGTATATAACAGAGGATTTACTGTACTTAGAATATAGAATAGAATAGAATTTACATCTTAGACTTAAATTTAAAATGGAAAAAACTTATAAAAAAGTGTACATATAAATGAAATTACAAAGTGCCCAAAAAAAACTGAAAAAAAAAAAAAAAAAGCAACACGACAAGCACTTTACTTTAGTACAAACATTAAAAAAAAATCATGAAAAAGAGTAGAGTAAAAATAATCAATAAATAAAAGTACCTTTTTTAAAAAAATATATATATCTATAGGAACACTATATCCAACATCTTTTGTCTACACACAGTCTCTGACTGACTATACAATTGTTCACAGTAATCACCCCGTATCACAACAATATCAACAGCATGTACAATATGCAAATTTGTAAATTTTATATATATATGTATATATATGTATATATATATATATATATATATATATATATATATATATATATATATATATATATATATATATATATATATATATATATATATATGTACATAAACAAGAAGTATGGATACAAGATTCTCTTTTATATTTTCTGTTCAGTGTTGAATGTTTCTTCCTGTCTTTTTGTACTTTGTTTTTTGTATTTTTTATTTATTTATTTATTTTTTTGCTGCTGTTAACACTGCAATTTCCCCACAGTACATGGGGAATAAGTCTTACCTTACCTTACCTTACCTTACCTTACCTTACCTTACTTTACCTCATCTCATCTCATAAGACATTTCATTGTCATTTTTACTACTACTGTACATTTTTGTGACAGCTTTAGTTCCTGTTATTTTTCAGATTTCTGTTTTTCCTGAAGGACTAAGTTTCCCTTTATAGATTGAGAAAATTATTTTACTTCTTATGCTGAATGAATCTTAAGGAGACTTCAAACATATAATGATGTCATGAAGTAAACTAGTAAAATACCACAGCTCAGGGGAGACCCTCATAATGTTACCAATTCATATCAGAAAAGATATGTAATGTGTTAAAAATTAAATAAAAATACATGTTTAAAAAAAAAAAAAAAAAATCTACCACAGTAAAATAACATTAACATAAATGCAGCAGTAACTTAAATCCAAAAGAATCATATATAATAATAATAAAACACTGACAGGGGAAATTTTTGTACGACTTTAAGTATATTTTGCTGATAATACTTGTATAAATGTATTTAATTAAGGTTTTGCAGAACCTCTCTACTGTGCAATTGGTACTTTTACCTGAATAATGGATTTGGATACTTCTAAACTACAGGAAATCTACAATTTTCCAGAGTTTTCTTTAATAAGAGACCTTGAATGAACCAGAGCATGAGTGACCCACACATGGATGTCAAGAGAAATCCAAGGTGCTCCAAACCCAGTAATAGACATGTGACAGTGGTGCCCTGCTGTGCAAATACATGGACACAACACACACACTTGAAGCTAAGTGCAACACACCACAGTTCAGATGAAATCCGGTAAAGTCAAGCAGCACTGAGCGGAAACAGCTGACAATACAAACTGGTTGTGTAAATCACTAAATGATGTTTTTTGATGAATGAACGTCACTACTGTACATCTAATAATGAAAACAGTTAAGTAAAGAATACCTACCTGTGCATAAAAAAGGATAAATATTTCAGCATTTTAGTGGCTACATTTGATTTCTAATTGAACTCATCACACAACAAATAATTAAAAAAAGGACAAACATCAGTATCTAATCTGCTATTTTAACTTAATTTAATGCTTAGTCTTTACATTGGGTGCAGCAGGTCCGTTGTATTTCACGTTACAGCAATGAAGATTTAGGCTATTAGCAGCATTTTTCTATCAGCTAGACATGTCTAAACCTCCTGAGACCCAGGAAAGTATACGTTTTAGCTTTTTTTTTTTTTTATTATTAAATAATTACCTGTATTGGAAACATCATGATACAACAGTTTTTTGGAATGTTCTTGACAGCGGATGGTTTGTTTTTTGTTTTTGTTTTTTTTGGACAAAGCTGTGAAACTCTTGTCCACAAACTTGGACAGAAAACCCATAGCTGGGTTTTAGACGGTTAATCCAAATGTAATTATATCTCATGCTCAATTTCCCTCCTCTGTTTTGGATCGCCTAGTGTTCTTAAGACCACTAGGTGGAGTATTAATACAACTCTGGTGAATAATTCCAGGGGCTCTCAATCAACAATGCATGCCATGTGACACGAGAAAATGATTGTTATTTAGTTGACTGTGATTCTCCTGTAACCTAGCAGAGCAGAGACCCGACTCATACTCACAAAAATATAATTACCAGAGAAATAGGCCGCATCTACACACTCATTTCTTTCACATTTCGTATCAAAAAATGTCATTAAATCTCCATATTTGTGAAAGGTTGTAATTACTGGCAAATTATGTAGTGTGCCTGCAGGAAAAAAATTAAGTAAATATTAAGACTAAAGGAGTGAGCTTTGATTTTTCCAGGGAGTGACGCCAAAATGAGTCACCTTTAATTTTTTCTACTTTCAATGGAAGAGCTAAAAGCAAAGTTTGGAAGGAATTAATAGCTCTTTGCAGCAGTTTTATCTGTGTTGGTTTAGAGCCCCAGTGACTGACACTCAACTGATGCTAAATTCACTGGACCAATCACTGAAACAATGAGTCATTATAATAATCGCAATTACAGTCTTTAGATACTTCTTTATTTTCAACACGGTGTGTGTTAGTCAAATGAGGGCAGATAATTTAGTATTTCACGCACATAGATCCAGAGAAGTTTCATTTATTACGTAGGCTGACACTAAATAAAAATAGATCCAAGTACACAGATGAGTGTCCTAAGTATAGAGCATCACTTTCTTTTCAACACTTCTTCAACTATACATCTGTCATAGAAAATGTCATCTTTTTTTTTTTTTTTAATAATGCTCACATGTTCCGGAAGAAAAGCCTTTTTTTTTTTTTTTAGCCAGTCTCATGCACAATTTCTTTTGATGTGTTGACAGTCTGTGTTTAAAGTTTAAGTTAATGTCAGAAACTGGGTTACTGCAAGAGCACAGAATAGAAAAGAGAAAGAATAAGTCGCCTCGGATAACATGACATGAATAATACATGACAGTATAACACACAAATCCAGCTGTCTGTAAGCATGGAGGTCATTTATTAAAACACACCTATAGTGGCCTACATAAAAAAGTTCCATACATAATACATGTGCAAGATTTATGTAAAACACATACAAGTCCTTGTTCTGAACTTCACACCCACGCTGAGGTAAGAAACATATTCACTTACTCGAGAGGTTTATTTTCTTGTGTTCATGTGTCCTCATGTTTTCCTACCATCACTTGCTCCTTTGTACTTCTATATCCAGTCTGTTGTATTGTAACTGAATTATAAAATGGCCTAAAGCATTACCTGCGTCTCGTACTGATAACCTGTGAGTCAACAAGTTAAAGCGCGCAAGACTCAATTGACCTTAGCTGTGTGGTCTGTAAACACTTTTTTTTAAAACATACTTTGAGGTAAATATGTCAGAGGGTATCCTGAGTAACGTTATTCTGCCTTTTCATCATGAGGATACCGACATATTTGTGCTCCTATTCTGATGATCGAACATTGCACAACTGGATCTGTCTGTCTGAGTTACTGTGATACTTCAAAACACCTTTTTGTCTCTAAGGTTAAAACCTGGAAAATATGTTGGTTAAAGTGGTTATAAGCTGTGCTGATATTCCAACCTATCAACGGCAGGGGGAAAGTTGTGAAACAGAATGGACTCACAGCTACCAAAACTGCCAAAATATTCTGTAATACTCATTAGAGCTGCAACCGATTAATCGACTAGGTGCTTGAAGTCAATGCGAAAAGTCCCGATTCGATTAATCGACTCGAATTGATTGAAGGGAGATATTCTATTGCAGTTTTCCTGAATTGAAGCTTCTTTGTGCGTCACAATAAGTGTCCGTGTGAAACACAACAGTGGAACCAATGTTTAACAGCAGAGAAATGAAGGAAACAAAGCTTTGATTCAGGAGAATTGTGGTTGAATGATTTGTTTGGATCACTTTGAGTCGATTAATCGGTTGCAGCTCTACTACTCATAAAGTTTGACACTTGATGTTTATCATTGTTATATTTTTATTACAGTATACGTAAAGCTTTAAACTGTGACAAATATCATCACCTGCTGTGACAGCTGATAATTTACATACATTTACATATAGATGTTATTCACTGATGTCACACATCCGGAGCACTAGGTCAGTCTCCGCCATGCTAAGAGGCAAACAAATGCATACTTGACTGTGCTTACCTTTGTATGTACATGTTCTTTGTTCAAACTGTGACCCGTGGCCGCTCCACTGCACTTAAGGACAATGGTTAACACCTGCAGGTCTTTTCAGACCCTGGATGTTTGGAGCATGAGATGGTTCACACCTGGCCTGGACGTTTCGAACCCCGGGATAAAGACGTTTCGGACCAGACGTAGTGCACTGATATACATGTAAATACAAGAAATATGTAGATGTGTACAACAACGAGATCATTTGTCATATGAGGATTTATTTATTTATTGGTTTATTCAATAGGAACCATGCATTTATGAGCATTGCTGTATAAAAATACACCTGAGTGAATATGCCAGAATTAGTAAAAATAACTACTTTTCATCTGCCGTTCCTAGACAATATTATAGATAGGATTTCATGTGCCACACTTTAGATCATTTGTACGTTTCAAAATAAAATTGAAGTGTTTTGTCTGAACCAATAATGACTTTTTTTTTTTTTTTTACCTTAGATTATTATTAAGGTAATGTCTTCCTCTAAACTAATTAATGTCAGCATCATCTTATTAATAGTTATAGAGGTTCATGCTAGGTTTCTAACCAATTCTTTATTCATAACCAGGAAAAGCAGGAAAAACTTTGGGCCAAACAGACACATAAGGATTTATTGTGATCATCCTCTGAATAATACTGTACACTCTCTGCTGATAATGCCCCTTGTATATTTAGGGTATATATGTGGTCAGATATAGGTCAGATAAGCACCAGGTGCCTCAATATGGCGACAGGGGCGGGGTTTCAGGGGTGGTGATGTCAACTGAATCCCATCTATAGCTCTGTTAGCTTTGCTCTGTTTTTAGACATAAAACAGTCACATTAAAACCACAAACTACCCCAGGTTTTGTGTTGTCAGTGCACTAAAAATATGTTTGGATTCATCTAAAAAAGGTCAGAACTCTCACAGTTTACTGAATCAACTACCGAGCAAATGTAAACCTAAAATATCATAACAGTTTGCATTTTTATACCTGTGTAATCTTTATAATCAAACTTACCTGTGTAGTAGAAATGCTGTGATTTCAGCATCAAAACTCTGTTCTTTCAAGTTAGAGCTGTGTCCAGAGGTGAAAACAATGATGATGCTTTTTATTATTATTATTATTATTATTATTATTATTTTTTTTTTTTTTTTTTTTTTTTTTTTAAATTCAGGTGTCCCTTTCTTGTTTATCAAAGTTGTTCCTTACCAGTTCTTACCCTTAACTCAGCCTTGGCTTTAGTTTTCTTCGCCATTGAATGGCAGCAGAATGACTCATTACCCCCTCTAGTGGTCACATGCATTCACAGTGACACCTCAACCTGTGGCTTTTTTCAGTTCAGCTCATATCGCTACATTACAATATATTGATGTTTTTAACAAAACTTCACAGCTCTTTGACACAAACACTGTAATAATACTTTTAGTTTCATTTTTAAAATATTTTAAGTCAAAACACCACATCTGGCTCCTTTAAGTGTTCAGTATGTGACATTAAATGATGACCAGTCCCCCCTTGCAATAAATGTGATAAATATGGGATTCCCTCATTAGAATGACTGTGTTTTTGTCTGTTCTGGGGTCTTTAGTTACAGAGATATGAGCTCTGTACACACAGTAGGTGGTAGTAAATCCTCTTAACACTGGATGCAATAAAACAATAACAAGCAGAAGAGGGAGTCTGTAAAAGGACTCATTCTAAAGAAAAGACAATACAGTGGTCATCAATATACAAGAAACACACAAATATAGATAAAGAACATCATAGTAATGAGTATTACACTTTGGTTTCCAGTTAGATCAGTGTTCTTCAACCTTGGGGTTGCCTGGAATTCAACTGGGGTTGCCTGAAATTTCAAGTAATTGATACTTTTTTTTTTTAATTACTTAGAAAAAATATGTTTTTAATGATTCAATAGATATTTCATTATAATTAAAACACCACACACTTTTCCTAATAAAAATCGATTTCAAATAAAATGCAGAATGTAATATCTGAGAGGGCATATCTTGACCGATCATGCTTTACTACGCTTCAACCTGACACAGTCACAGTCAGAAAACTGGACCCAACAGAGAATGGGAAGATTTCTTCACCCACCTAGCCCAAGAGAAAAAATTCTTTGTTTTGAATGTCTGGGGTCGTCAAAAATTTGTGATGTTAAAATGAAGTCACAAGTCAAAAAAGGTTGGGAACCACTGAGTTAGATCCTCCTATAAATCCTCCAAAAAATTACATCTACACTACCAGTCAAAAGTTTGGATTCACCATCTCAGTTAAATGACATGAGATGGACCGCAGATGGACAACAAGTGCTCAGCATCACTGGGAACTCCTACAAAACTTTTGGAAAACATTTCAGGTGACTACCTCATGAAGCTCATTGAGAGAATGCCGAGAATGTGCAAAGCAGAAATAAAAGCAAATTGTGGCTATTTTGAAGAATCTAAAATATAAAACATGCTTTGAGTTATGCCACACTTTTTTTAACTACAGGGTGGGGAAGCAAAATTTACAATATTTTGAGGCATGGATTGAAAGACAGTGTATGACCAATTAGTTTATTGAAAGTCATGAGAATTTAAATCTTCAAATCATATTTTGCTGCATTTCTAACGGTCTTGTTGTCTACCTCAAGTTCAATTGCCATTTTTCTCATGGATTTAGTTGGATCCTTTAGGATTTTGGATTTGAGAGCTTTAATAAAAGCTTTGGTACGTTTTTTGTTGCTTCCTCCACTTCCAGACTTTCTCATAATAGTTTTGCTCATAGTCATTCTCTTCTTTACATTATAAACAGTCTTTATGGACACTCCAACTATTTTTGAAATCTCCTTTGGTGTGACGAGTGCATTCAGCAAATCACACACTCTTTGACATTTGCTTTCCTGATTACTCATATAGGCAAAAGTTTGTGAAAAGGTATGGATAATAGTGTTAGGTATGATTATGACATCAATATATGTTTGGTTTCAAAACAATTGACGTAGTGCCTGCTGAGAAAAAACAACTAAATGTTCATTGTAAATTTTGCTTCCCCACCCTGTACATAATTCCATATGTGTTCAGTTGTAGTTTTGATGCCTTCAGTGAGTAAATGTAAATGTAATGTAAATAATCATGAAAATAAAGAAAAACCAGGTGAGTCCAAACTTTTGACTGCACACCTTAAGATGCTGTGCTTACATAAGGTTTGTGTTGACATCTGTGTTGTATTGGGACGCTGAAAAGACCTGCAACTGAAGAGAACTGAGGCAGTTTGGAACATGCAAAATGATTTTTTGGGTAAAAAGGATCCAAGTGATTTACACAGAAATCAGTGTAGGGGCTGTTATTATGGTCAACCCTTCCCAGACTGAAAACGAAAAGGTTGATAAAAAACATCTTGATTTCTATGTATTAGTTAAATTTTGACTTTTTAATCTTGAGAAAACCGACATTAAACATGGTAAATAGTTTCAATGGAAGGAAGGGTCTCAGAAGAAAGAGAAAAAAAAATTCCCAGTAAACTGAACACCCCCTGGGGAATAGTTCCACCGAATCCTTCATGAAAATAGAAATCCCTTCCCTCTAACGCTGCAGCAAAACAACTTTGCTGATGTGGCTCCGTGTGATGTGGCTTGTTAGACACAAACAAAAGGCTGTGGGAGTGGCTGTGGCCGGGTTTGTGCAATCTGATCTGAGAACATGAAAACTTATAATGGTTTCAAGTGCGTAATGTGGAGAAGACCAAAGACTTGTCCCTGTTCCCAGTTGTCTGGTGGTAAAAATTCCAGAATTATAAACCTAGTCTTAGCTTCAGCCTTTTACTGACTAGTTAACATCAACACCAAACCTGGACCCTTAGTTCTCCAACAAACATCCTGACTCTTATTTGTGAGGAAAATATTCATTAAAGAGGAAGTGTTGTGTGATGTCTGTGGAAAAAATGTGCTATGAGATCACCAGGGATACATGGGTCAAAGATTTATTTCAATATAAACCATGGGTAATGTGAAATCTGTGGAAGGAATGAAGCTGCATTCTATGATGTTGTGTGAGGTTACATAAGGCTGCTTCTGTTGTGCAAAGTCAACTGTTTGTTTTATTATTCTATTGTGTGCTACATCTTTTGCTGCATGCTCTATTTGATAAGATAACTTCTTTGTAAAAAAAAAAAAAAAAAAAAAAATTAAATAAAAAAATAACAACACTGATTGCTTATGTGATGATGGGTAACCATGTATTGCAGTGTTTTAAATGTAAATTTGGTCAGAAAACAACCCCAGTTCCAAAAAAGTTGGGACACTGTGTAAAATGTAAATAAAAACAGAAAGCAATGATTTGCAGATCTGATAAATCCATATACGGTTTACAGTAGAATATAGAAAACTTTTTGCCTATTTCAGCAGGACAATGCTATACCATATACTGTATCTATTACAACAGCGTGGCTCAATATTGTTTAGTTTTATTTCAAGCACATAGAATCATCAGATAACAAAGAACAATACAACATGGTCAAACAAAATTTTTCTGCGTTCGAAAAGGGGTGGGAAGAAGTACTTATAAACTTTCACCCCCTTTTTTACAAACTAATAATTAAATTAATTCTGTTTCCTTTGCTTTGTTAACACACTTCTTTTTCCCAAATATTTTTACAATAACACAAAGCATCCATACAAACCGCTCACATACACTTTTTTAGTCACCGCACACACAATCAGATTTGCATAATCAACCTTAGTTAGTTAGTTTTAGTTTATTTCGAATATGCGACAAGACAAAGTAATCTTTTAGTCCTTAGAAATGAAACAGGTTGTAAGAAGTCATGGAAAAAACAAAAAAACAAAACAAAACAAAGCTTATACACAGTAAAATCGCCAGTGTTTATATAACACTTAAAGAGTTAATTTTAACACTACCTCAGTGAACATATGGTCCCTATCTACAAAGTGTAAAATTTACACTGAACATAGAGTTACATTTCCAGAGTCAACTTTACTCTAGTAAGAGTTAATATTTTACACTACACTACACTAATTAGTGTCAATCAAGTTTTACACTATGTGAGAAGTAACACCCATAGTGTTATTCACATTCAACACTGAAGAGTTAAGTGTTAAGAAATAACTTTTCCAGTGTTAAACCTACTTAACACTACATGTTGATAAACAAATTACTCTAAAGAGTGTTGATTTCTAACTGCCTCCTACCGGTGTTACATGTGATGTACTATAGTCCCAGTGTCTGCAGGGGTGAAAAAAAGATACAATTATTTTTGTACCCAATTTATTCTAAGTAAAAATGAAATATTGCAAAAAAAAGTAAACATAAAATGACATGTAAAATGAAAGCAGCCGACCTGATATCACGTATTCCATTTGAAATTTGGTATTTGAAAACATGTACCCAACATTGACGACGACGACGACGTAACTATATTCTTGCACACAGAATCTGCTTGAATGAAATAACAAAAGCAATAGTTTATTTTACACAAACTTACAAACGCAATTTTTCGATGCGAGGAAGATGGCGACGCCAGAGTCCAACTTCTCACTCAGTTTGAGCACGGAGGTAGGTGGGCGGGGCTTTTCAGAGTCATTATTTTTTAACACTGAAAGGTATCTTGCTCTTATTGGTGTTGAATTAACTTTGAGAGAGTCAATTTACTTTAACACTGAATATATGACACTGACAGTGTAAAGCCTCTATAAACTCCAATCATTTTCACCGACACTGGAAGTTATCATGTTAAATTTTACTCTGTCCATTGTTGGAATAACTCCGAAAGAATTAAAACACTTTGGCACTGCATTTTTTACACTGGCAAATTTACTGTGTACATATACATTATTTCATTTGCACATTCGAAAAGGAGTGGGAGGAAGTATAACTTATTTAATACCACCCCTTCTCCATACAACAGTCTATCATTTAGCTTCCTATCAGCAGAATATATGAAGAGTCCTTTTTTTTTTTTTTTTTAATACAAACTATAATATTTACATGCACTTTAAGTATTTACTACAAATACAATCATTTACAAATGTGATAATATCTCCTTATCATGATTGTCTGTATTAGGAGAAGAGTTTGAGCTCTGAACTGGTCTGCCCACAATCCAGATCTTTTACCAATTGAAAACATTTGTCGTATCAGGATACAAGAAATATGGCAAAATATATACAGGGTGGGGAAGCAAAATTTACAATATTTTGAGGCAGGGATTGAAAGACAATGTGTATGACCAATTAGTTTATTGAAAGTCATGAGAATTTATTTGCCACAAGAAGATTTCCATAATAGAAAGTGTTTTTATTCTATGTGTCCTCCTTCTTTCTCAATAACTGCCTTCACACGCTTCCTGAAACTTGTGCAAGTGTTCCTCAAATATTCGGGTGACAACTTCTCCCATTCTTCTTTAATAGTATCTTCCAGACTTTCTCGTGTTAGTTTTGCTCAGTCATTCTCTTCTTCCATTATAAACAGTCTTTATGGACACTCCAACTATTTTTGAAATCTCCTTTGGTGTGACGAGTGCATTCAGCAAATCACACACTCTTTGACGTTTGCTTTCCTGATTACTCATATGGGCAAAAGTTTGTGAAAAGGTATGGATAATAGTGTTAGGTATGATTATGACATCAATATATGTTTGGTTTCAAAACAATTGACGTAGTGCCTGCTGAGAAAAAACAACTAAATGTTCATTGTAAATTTTGCTTCCCCACCCTGTAGGATTGTTGAGCAGCAAAAATCCTACATTAGACACGAATGGGACAACGTTAAATGGTCTCAGTCCCCAGATGTTCACAGACTGTGGTTAAAAAATGATTTGGATGATGCACAGTGGTAAACATGACTCTGTCCCAACTTTTTAGAGGTGTGTTGGTACCATTAAATTCAAAGTGACCACATTCTTTTTCCTAAATTAGTACATGTTCCCTGTTTAAACATTTGTTTGATTACTGACATGTATTTTTTTCAGTTGGAATAAAATATGGGTTTATGAAACTTCTAAATCATCACACTATTTACACTCTACAGTGTCCTAACTTTTTCACACCTTCATAAAAAATTAATTTGAAAGGAAATGAAGAAATGTCTTGATTTGCTCTATCTATAGTGAAGTGAATGGAAACTAAAAAATTCACTGGAAGTCAAAGGAGAGCATCATTTGTTAGTGATGGTCTAAATTATGCAAAAGGAAAGAAGTGCCTCCTCACAAAACTCTAGTGACAGATAAACCATCTAAATGCATTTCCATGTGCTGTATAATAAAATACTTCCTCTAACCCCAGTGTGCTCTGTTTGGCACGTGATGCCTTTAAAATGGTACGCACATGTATTAGCACCTTCCTTGCACGTGCACCTCTGATTAGGACGATGGACTCCTACCTCAGCATTGATCTCTTTTCTTTTACTATCTCCACGGCTGTCAGTCAGATTAGGTTCGAAGAAGAAGGTTCGCTTTTTTAGACACTATCAGAAGGATCTGTTTGTGGATTCCACTCGTCTGTGTCTTTTCTTTGCTCCTTATCCATTCACTTGGTGTGTGATGCTGTCAGACTTTGCCCCATACTGTGTATTCTGCAGCTGCATTGTTTGTTTCTAAAACATGTCATTGTTCAGCCACATCTACAAAAAAACAACAACAAAAAAACAAAAAAAAAAAAACTTAACATTCGCATCACAAACTGACAATGCACACTTACACCACTGCACCCAACAAAGAAAATCAAATTTTTCACTTAGTAGGAATACACTCTCATCTGAAGTACCGTGTGCACTTAGAAGGACCCTTAAATCCTGACTTGGTCACCAGCTGCACATGTCTAATCAGTTCTGTCATGTGACACAGCTGTACTTGTTGTATAGTGACTGCCTGAGCTAGTGACTTGACCCACCTGGATACTTGTATGACAGCTGTGTGTACGTGTGTGTGTGTGTGTGTCTGTGTGTATGTGTGTGTGTGCATTCATGTACCCATATGAGAATCCATGCACGTGCTAATGATTTTTGTGTGTACAGAACTGTGGGTGCCTTAGTTTATTTGTATTAGTATGTCACTCAGCTCAGATCAGCGTACTCACGTGCCTGTAAGGAGTGGGACAGTCCCTGAGGCGGCTGTATAGACATACACATACAGGTACAGGTACAAGCAAACGGAAGAGCAGTTTTTGTGAACATCAAGAGCAAAAAAAAATACAACACAGCTATAGAGACATCTGTGCTTTTGGTACTGATTATACTTATCCACAGTTTTTGGAAATGATTTACTTAAGTGTGCTAAATTGTATGTACTTTGGTAAGATGAAGTAAGACAAATTACAAAAATGCAGATTGGCAAATGATAAAGAGATGTTTTATGTGTACATGCAGGTTTATGCACAATTATATAATAGATTTATAAATCTTACTCTCAGTCTTTTTTTATACTAGAAGGGATCTGGAAAGTGAATGTCTTTGTAGATGTGAAATGACTTGACTGTAAGTATGAGTATATTGTGGCGTGTTGGAGGAGCAGATGGGGGAAGTTTCCCAGCATGCATTGGGGCAAAGTAGTTTGGGGTAGTTTTATGCGTTTACAGTGTTCTGGGTGAAAAAGAAGTGTTGGTCTTGTTAGATAGTTATGGTGTGTTTTTCTCTTTTTGTTAGTTGTTTTCTTGTAGAATGATTATTTTTATTGAGTTCATTTTCTTGCTTCTTCTAAGTTCCTCCTTTGTTTCATGAAACTCTGTAGTGGTTGGTATGTAGAAGAAGTAAGTATATTGACATCTGTTATCACGTCTGTTACTAAAGTATTAAAATGAAACATGATGAGTAAAAATTTATTCTGGTCTTGATTCTTAAAATTTTCATGTTTTTATTTTTTAACAATGTATCTGTAAAACTACAGAAAACTAACATCATTAATTTAACCCTTTGATGCATGAAATTATGAGAGTCTTTGTCAAAAAAAAAAATTCTTGAGTGTTTTTATTCCTCTTTAGGCATGAAAAAACACAATGTGATTGAAACATTTTTTATTAACCTATTTTTCATGGAGTTACAAAAATGTCCACTCAGCTGGACACCATGTGTTTAATTTTTGAAGCGAAGAAACATGTATTTAAAACGCAATATCAGAAAGTGATATACTGTGAGAAAACTATGAAATAAAACATTTTTAATGCAGCTAATCTGATGTTTTCTCACATTTTATTATACTCTAAAACCAGTAATTACCCACTTCATGAAGATGATATGCAAAAAACAAACAAAAAAAACCTTTATGTTTAAGAAAACTGTTAATTGCAGTCTAATAACAACTAGCAATCGATTTACACTCAAACATGTTAGTGCAGATCAGGTTTATCAAGAACAGCAAAATTATAGTAATGGTATGATTTGCAGTGTTTGGGATGATGCACAAGCGTCCACTGTGTTGGCTGATATGAAACTAAAACATCCAAACCCATGAATATACAAGAGAACAGCTGGAGAATAACTGTCCACAGGAGTGACCAGTATGCATGAAAGGGTTAATGTTTATTTTATTGGTGTCTTATATTTTGGATTAAAGTTTCACTACATTTCCATGTAAGTTTTATGCTTGTAGATTAGTGATACATTCCCCCTAAAATTCCAACTATTCCATTAAAATAATTTTCTCTTCAAACATTTTGAGACTTGACCACAAATATCGTTACTTTCGTCTCCTTAGATTTTCAAAGCAAGCTTTAGTTTTAATGCATTTGATTATTTTTAGAAGTAGGACAATATACATTTCTGCATTTATCTGTGCAGATTCTGCACAATGTCAGTTTCTTATGATAAACCTTTGACCTGTGTTTTTGTTTTTTGTTTGTTTGTTTGTTTGTTTGTTTTGAAACTGTTTTGGGGCTGTACATTGCCACGTGGCCTAATGCTCCATCAAACTGTGTAAACCCAGAACTGGACGTGACTAAAGTGAAGCGTAACGGGCTGAACAGGACTAAACTTTGTTACCGCTCTGGTTTTTTAGGCCAACCACCCTGTAGGCCTGAAAGCATCTGTCTCACTTGAGGAAACTTGGCAATGCAGCAAAAATGATCCAACCAACCAATAAGAAAAACTCTTCTGATTGGCTACAGGACATGAAAAATCATGACCCAAAATGAATCTATAACCCTACAATGACACCACAGCTTTGTGTTAAGTTTTCATCCTCATTCTACTAAGAGTTAAGCACAGTCACACATGAATGAACTCAATACAGCTAAAACCAACTTCAGTAACTGTTGACGTGAACTACAGGACACAGGACGATCCTAACTTTTTGACTTTTTCGTTTAATTTTTTTTTTTATAATTTCAGATCCATTATTGCAAACATAGATATTTAAATAGTTCTTCCCCATGCAATTTAAAACTCTTGTAGACTGTTGTCATAAACTTGCCTCAATATTCCACTGTTTTGGAAATAAGATGCTGTTCAACACTTTCTGAATCTCCATATGTTTCCTGGATATCTATGATCCCTGTTGTTCGTGGACCAATTTCAAAGCCCTGTGTCATTAATTTTTTGATATTCTACTGATATTCTTACAAGCTTCATTTCATTTAGCATCTAGCCAACTTGCCAACAACATGAATTTATTTATTTATTTATTTATTTATTTATTTATTTATCATTTATTTATTTATTCATTTATATGTGCTGTTTATTTGACTGTTGTTTGTTTTCATATCCAACTAATTCTGTAAAGCCCTGTGAGGCAACCTTGCTGTGATATAAGGCTCTACAAATAAAACTGAATTGAATTGAAAATTGAATTATATAACTGGAAATGAAATCGGGCTGTAAGCAGCGGGGCGACATCTGTCCTCAAACATAAAACTGTTATGAGAATTGTAGCAGATGTCATAATGCTCCAGCTACACTAAAACATGTTCTGGTCATGTCCATCCCTCTTTGACTACTGGTCAACAGTTTTTAATATTCTGTCATGTGCACTAAACCTTAACCTGCAACCTAACACCTATTCTGCCATTTTTGGAATAGCGCTTACTGACCAGCAGATTATCAATAAGCGCTAAGAAAGTATAGCATTCACTACTCTACTCGTCCATCGAAGGATTCTCTTGCAATGGAAATCCCCCAAACCGCCTAGCACAGTGGTTCCCAACCTTTTTTGACTCATGACCCTATTTTAACATCACAAATTTCTGGCGACCCCAGACATTCAAAACAGAGACTTTTTTTTTTGCTAAAATTAATTTGTTTTTGATCATGTAATAGTTTACAATACTATGTTGCAAATAAACATTAAATTTAGATGACATTTAGCCTATATAATGTATATTATTATGGACGGAGGCAGAAAAACCAGGTGTAGATTACTGCACAAAGTAAGAATTTTATTTTCCTTGGTCAGGATATGTACAGTCAGTCCAGCTTGGATTTACAAGGCTGACAATTAATACTGAACAAACAATAACTCAAACTATGAATTATGAAAGAGCTGCAGCATCTGAAACCGACCACAATGAACATTTGAAAGATAAACAGTACCACAGTGCTTCAGTTTCAGCTTCACAGTTTGTCATGTCTTTTATGGATTGGGATTGTCTCTCTCAACTCACCATATATTTTTTATTAGCAAGTTTTTGTTTTCATTTTTATCAACTGCTAGAAATTTTAGGTGACCCCATTTGAATTCCAAGCGACCCCACATGGGGTCTCGACCCCAAGGTTGAAAAACACTGGCTTAGTTTCTCCATGCGGATGAGTGACCTCTTGCTCCATCTAAGTCTTGAAAAGGTTAAATACACACTCAGGGGGTCCAAAAACCTCTTCTACTCTACCTGGAACCCAGTAATGTCCTTTATTAAAACAATAAAAACTCTACCTGATAAATTAAATCCTGAGGGATGGCATCAGCCCAACACAACCTTACTTGCTCTCAAATCTGGCCTGTAGACCAACTCCACTCTTGTTTTCTTTCTGTTTAATTATTTATGACTGATGAGTGTCATACCTTCTAATATGTTCTGCCCCTCAGTGTGCCAACGGTGTCTTTCCCAGTGCTGTGTGTAGCCTTAACAACTTCATATCACATATGTAACAATGTATGGTGTATGTTTTATTTTTGTACTTGTGTATACATAACGCACTTTATATTCATGCACTTTGTCCAAGTGAGTGTCTGTTGGAATCTGTCTCTTTATTACTCTTATACATGTATTTTTTCATTGTTTTTTACTTTGTACTGTCTTTTATGTATTTGTTTTTCCTTTCTTTCTTTCCTTTTTTATGGGCTCAGCTGGCTGACAGGCAGCTGTCTGTACTGATAAGGCAGCAGCCGACACCAACTGTACTCCCAGTCATCATTGCCCATTTTTCTAACACCTTTGCTTGTGTATCCTCTTTTATTTGGACATTTTACCAGGGAGTATCTCACACTACTTTTTTTTTTTTTTTTCCCTACTTGTCTTGTCCAGCGTCCTAACAGCAGAATGGTAGTCTGGTTCCTTTTGGTGCTGAACAAATTTGCTTTGCCAAGGGTAACTTCATAAAGTATATGAAGCACCCTTTTATGTATTTTTGTGCTGAGCTCTTGCAACTTGTTTTCCAATGCAGTTTTTCTGCAAATGGCAAATAAACTGATTCTGATATCATTGCTTTTATTTGTTTATTTATTTAAACTCAGATTGGGATGCATTACCTGGGAATTTGTAGGGTGGGGGGGATGAGTTGGGTATTGTATTTATGTTAAAAGCATTGTTTTTTCTTGTATTTTTTTTTTTTAAATCTTGATTCCAATAAAAAGCACATTAAAAAAAACAAAAAAACATAAAACTGTTCAGAAGAGAAATTACTGTAACATATAATTTTTTCGTACTGATATATTAGATGAACTAAGTTTGCTCTAAAGAGATTTCCTCATTTCTTCTTTAGTATAAGTCTTGTGTTTTCATTTTTACTTGTTTGCAGTTTTCTGTGTTTTCTGTTTCTATTTCCAAATATTAAGTAACCCTTTTAAAGCTATATTTAAATCTTTAATTTGCAAGAATTACAGGTGTGGGTGTTTCTTGCGTCTACAGATGCCAGTGACTCTTCAGCGCTGCACTATTTTACCTTAATTATCCACCTTTATTTCCAGGTCTTAGCCCATTAGTCTGAAGCTGTCACAAAGTGTTACATCACAAGTGCGAAAGTTTGTCATGCAGCATCTCCTCTTCTTTGACATTTGATGGAAAGAATAATTGCCCAGGGAGATTCAGAGGTTCAGTGGGTGTCAGCTTCCGGTCTGGGTTGTGCGGTCTGGGAAATGTTGTGCTTTCCATTGACTTCTTAAAGCCTGTTTCCCATAGAAGGGATTAGTGCACTAATGAAGACACCGTCATAACAGCAACCTTCAGCCTAAGTCAGTCTTCAGGACATAAACACAAATGCAAATATTGTCTGTATGTGATGTTCAAGTTGATTTAAGACTGAATGGGCAAATTAGGCTAAAATGATCACTTTTACACACTAAAATGAATATCAAACTGTTTAGAACTTAGAACTTTAGAAACAAAACTATTTTATATACTCAGCAGAGGAAAGATATTGAACATGCTGAACTTATTCTGCCAATATAAATCATATGATATGATTTAAATGAGATGTGCATATTAACTGCTGGCAGAAACTTCTTTTACATAGTCAAGGTTCGGCATCACATGTAACCAAGGCAACATATGATACGTCCAATATGCTGTGGAACTGTGCAGTATAAATAGCTGCCACGGTACTAAATGATCAAAGGAGTCAGTGCACTGCATGAGAACGTGAGATTGAATTAATTTGTTCCATGACAGCAGGCTGGATTTTTGATATCTGTGTCCAGGTCCACATGGTCTCCAGCAGCTGATTTGATTTATTAAGCCTCCTCCAGAGAGGTTCCGCTGGACACAGTCAATTAATGTACGGACTGTAAGAACTGCACCCGAACAGAACATACATGGAATTAGAGACACTTTCAAATGGAGTTTAGAAATGGAAAACACATGAATGATAATTATTTGGCAATATGTGTAAGTAAGAGAATGTACTATTCCATAACAGACTTGGCACACATTAGGTGTTTCTCCATTTCATATTGTGAAATGTCTATGGAAAGAACAATATGGCCTCAAAAATCTTTAAAATTACATGAGGTGTTATTTTTTTCGATGGAATGTGCATAGATACAGGAAATGGAGACACTTAACTACACATAACTGCATAAACACCCTTATGACACAACATAAATATACTTGTACTTGCACTCTAAAAGACAATACTTGTAGTTGCTTAAATCATATTAGCATACTTTTACTTATTTCTCACTATCTTGTTAATGTAACTCATGTCCTTTGAGTATTTACCCATTTTCTCCTAAAGAAGAATAAAACTAAGTTCATCTGAGAAAACTGGACTTGAAACTTTAACCCTATAAAGCCTGAACCATTAAATCACTGACAGAAAATTCCAGTTCTTTGAAACTGGAGCCTTTATTGGGCCTTCAGAACAACCAAAAAAATTGTTTTTCAAATATCAATTTCCATGTGTGATTTTCAGTTTTGCATCATATTTGATACATTGGGTCTCAATGCTCAAATATCATTATTTTTGAACAAACAAAAACATAATATAACACAAACATGTATAAAAAATTGGCAATTCATTTTCAAAATTAGCAAAGTTCTGCCTCCTGATAATCTTGCAGCGTCACTGGAAAGGCCTCTGGTGAACAAATTCCTCCCCCCTGGAGGATTATTTGTGTATTGCATGTATCTAATTGTATACATCAGGTTTTACAAGACAAAAAATACCACACTGATCATGAACAGGGCTTCAAAACTCATGTATCAAATAAGATACGTTCGGCTTTATAGGGTTAAGTTCATGTATTGAACACCCTCTCAAGTCACACTCCAGTCCAGTTGGTGGTGTTAATTTACTTCTTTAAGCAGCTTTAAGGAGGTTTGCCAAACATCAAAAATGCCACAGAAGAAGAAAACATGTGGTGCTTAGTTAGTTAGTGACTGTTAAGGAGCAGGAGAAGAGCACTGAAGTTTTCTGAGGCAACGTGGAAGGTAATTTTAGACGGAAACATGCATTAGGATTCTCAGAAACTCCAGAGGTAAACAAACACATGCTCCAGTGTTGTGCTTTAATGTGCATGAAGGATATTGATTTGAACCGCTGCTGACATGTCAAGGTTCCTTCCTTTAAGCTTCACAGAGCAGTCAGGCTCCACAGGTGTGCTCAAGCTCTTCCACCAATGTGGCTGAAGGTGTAATCAGCCAGAACACCTGTTCTTGGAGTGGCCATTTTGAAAGACCATGAGTCAGTGTGGCCTTGTTCATTCTAATTTGGAAATCCTACTTATCCTCAACCTTGTGGCTCCTCCCTTGGGGATGGCCTTCCTCCCTCATTTCTCATCCTCTTATGAAAACAAGAACCCAAAACTAAATGGAGATATATTCCAAATTAGATTAAAACTATTTAAATGTCCTATTCCCTTCACTTCCTTTTCTACCTCTGTTCTTGCCTAACTGCATAAAAATACCCATGTACTACTTACATGTATGTGTGTTGCTGTTATGGTATTTTGTTTGGATAAAAATTAACCCTACAAACTACTCATTCTTTGTTCTGCTTTCTTCAGTTATTTAAGCTACTCACTTAGAAAGATTAACTCAATTATACTTGATTGTTTTTAAGTAAATTAAATAAACTCAACTAGTAGATATGAAGTAAACTGAACATAAGACTAATGATCATGTTTCCATGCCTTTTTTGAGAGCAATCGGTTTCCTACATTTGATTAAGTCAGATCAGCTTATCATATTTTTCAGTGTGTGTAATACTGCAATTTCTTAGATTTGGATCAATAAAGTCTATCTATCTATCTATCTATCTATCTATCTATCTATCTATCTATCTATCTATCTATCTATCTATCTATCTATCTATCTATCTATCTATCTATCTATCTATCTATCTATCTATCTATCTATCTATCTATCCCACTGGTCAGTACAATACTGTGATAACTATATTCCATACAGTAGATGCTGCTATCAGCTTCAGGCAATCTTCCAAATGATCATCAGTCGTGGACTTCATGTGGGAAAAATAATTACTGATTAACTGTGAATTCAGCTCCTCATCTTTTTGTTTCCCAACTCGCTTCTCAGAAAGAAGTCGGTTTTGTAGTTTTTCTAAACAGTTCCAAACTGTCTCTCCCTGTTTCCCTTCTTTGGAAACACAATGACATATTAACAGATCAGACAAACACACTTTGAATATGACACAGTGAAATAAAGTCCTCCTCCCATTCTGCATGGAAGTGGTGGGTTTTTGGTTTCTTACTTGGCTTGGTCCAGCTCTCCTACTCATTTTTATAGCCCCTCTTCAGTGGAAATAAATCACAAGGTTAACTAGTTCACTTAGTTCACTAGGGATTTGCGGTAGCTCACATGGTTGACCTCATGTGTAACTGATGCACGGAGACACTGTTAGAAGAGAAGAGATCTCAGACTGGTATGTCAATCAAGCTGCAAATGCCATAGAGAGGATAGACATCTACATTTGTTTTTCTTGAATGGAACACAATCTACCCACTCTACCTTTGTGATCTAGATAAAAAAAACAACAACATATATAGCCATCAGTAAACAGATAAATAAATGTCTAATTCAGAATGCATAATGTTAGTCAGACCCTGTATTGCACATGATCTACCTCATATTAAGAAACCTGATAAAAAGCTCATTCTCTGAGTGAAGGACACATGATGGGTCATCTAAAATTTTCTGTACTCGTCATTAGACTGACTGCTCATAAAACATTTGGATGGATTGATGTTCATCCCTCCCTATTGTTTTAATAATAGTCTTTGTACTTTGTGCCAGTCTGGATTTAAAATGTTCTGATAGACATCAGGATTCCATGTTTTACTTGACATTTACTCCAGACCACTTTATGAAAACACTCATAATCCCGTTAAGTGAAGTTTCAGCTTCATGTTATGGAAACACAACTACACCACTGCCCATAAAGTTGGAATAACTCTGTTTTCAGACATATTCTTTTTTATTGATCATCTATGACCAGGTACAATGATTACATACTAAGTCCCAGTTATACTTCAAGAATGAATCATATTGTCATATTTATTTTATTTTACTATTTAGTTTATGTTACTATTTATTTTATTTGGCTGTTATTTATTTCATGCATTTGCATTTATTTAATTTATGTTCATTTATAGTATGAGTCCCTGATGTCTTCTGTTGCATGTTCTCTTGTTTAAAGAAAAAGACATGAACCATCAATTTAAAAAAAAAAAAAAGGATTTACAGTGTTTTTTTTTTTTAAGAAAAAAAAGAACTTTGAATTTATAATCAACAATATTGTTGTTTCATTTAACAATCATTGTTCAACATGTTCAGACTGAGCCAACAAACCATTTAAACAGCATAAATTGAATATTAGCTAAATGTATGGGTCTAGATAAAAAAATGTCATTTTCCTGAAACTTTTCACATGGATTTCTAATGTTTTGGAATAGAGCTCTTCAAATATTTCATGACAATAGGCACAAATATTTTATTCCAACATGTGTACTATAATTCAGTATATATATAAATCATGACAGCTGTACTTGTTGTATAGTACCTGAACTAATGATTTAACATATGTACTGAACATCAGAATAAACGACAATGATGCCAGATGCCTGTATTAAAAATAATCCAAGTTTCAAAGCAAAAAAGTTTCCAGAATTTTTGGGTCTATATACAGTATATATGTGCAGTGTAATGCTCATAGTATGTAGACTGAACCCACATGCACGACCCAGAGACAGATGTAAAAGTTCACAGTGTTTATTAAACACCAAGCTCACTGACAGTTCACTGATAATGATAATGAACAAAATCTTGAGAACAATGAGCCCCGGCTTCTTCTTTGGGTTAGGGAACCGGACCGGAGACGAAACCCCACAGTCCGGGTCGGTAGAAAACATTGGGAATCCGATGTAAAACAGGCGATTAGGTCGAACACACATTGAGTCAGTAGAAGGCTGAAGTACAGACAGGGATAAGGCAAACAGGCAAAAAACAGAGATGGCAAACCGGGTCATACACAGGCAGACAGACAGGATCCAAAAAACACTGGTAAGTATCTCACAGGGAAAATACAAACTGGCAGCAGACAGGAGGAAACACAGGGCTTAAATACACAAAAGGGAGGGAAGACAATGAGACACAGGTGGAACCAATCAGGGCGGAGACAGGTAATCACACAGGTGGACACAATTAGGGACAGGAAGCAAAGACACCAGACATGACACATGAGGGAAACTTAACAAAATAAAACAGGAAATGACAGACAAACACAAAAGACAGACAAAACCAGACTAACGTCTGGTGGCAGGTATGACATGCAGTCACCCATTCCAATCTCAGGAATTTGCACAAAACACATGGTTAAATTTTATAATTTTTCCCCGCACATAACCCTTTCTTAACCATGACTAATGAACTTATGATAAAAAATACTACCTCAGACAACAAAGGGTTAGGGGTAAAAAATAATCATGTAAAGTCACTGAAGTAGAATCCCAGTGGAATGGGAATGTGCTCTTTAGTGAATCATTATACTCTTTTTGTGAAAGACTCTTTAATGAAGACTCTGGGATAAATGTGTCACATACAAATTGGAGCAGAATTAAACCTAGCATGTTATTTAAAAACTAGAGGGAAGATTACCACTAATCTGTACCCAAAGGCCATTGAGATGCATACTCCAACCAGGATCAAAGTCCTCCTGGCCTGAGATGATAATGGCTAATTACCAGACGTCCCCTGGATATAGTGATACTCTAGGAACCACTATTACATCTCATTATCAGGTCTTATTCTTGAAAGGGGATAAGCATGACTTTCTGTTCTTCCCAGGGCTGGTACACATAACACAGGCAGTATCAAAGGAAAGCAGACAGAAATCAGATCAGGATGGAAGCCAACACACAGTAATTGATTTTAATCAGAGGCTATTGATGAGGAGCACTTACTCACACATCAAAGTACTGCCACTTTCTCCACTGCAGCAGGACAATATGCTTTAACAATGATAACACATGGTGGACAATCAAAGCAGACCAAAATACCATGATCAAAATCCAAACAGACATGTTTACAATGTCCGTAAAGCAGCACTGTGAACAGAAAACAAGAAGGATTTCTGTTTTTGCAGTGTGCGGTTGAGTGCATTTTTTGATATTGTTTCCACTCGGGGTGTAATGGCCAACTGTGTGGCACAAAGGCAAATAGAATTCAACAACAGGCAAGTAGTGTTAAGTTATTCCAGCTTTTGGATCAGAAGGTTACAGTAAGGTTTATGCAGTGTTCTGTATGAGGTACACAACTCTGTGGATGGTTTTCACTTTTTTGGTTCATAAAAATGGAATCCTTTTCAATATAATCTGGTTTGTTGTCGAGAAGTTACAAAAATACTCTTAACATCAAATCAATATTGTTGTTATACTTTCAGTACTTAAAAAAAAAAATGACGTTTTATATGTACCATATGTTCATATCTGTTTTTAAGTTTGTTTTTAGTTCTGACTTTCATTGTATTTATGTTTATTTTTAGTGTGGATGTATGGCTGTGATTTCCATTTTGTGTAACTTCTGCTGCTGCTGCTGTCTTGGCCAGGATACTCTTGAAAAAGAAATGTTTTATCTCAATGAGCTTTTTTTTCCTGGTTAGATAAAAGTTATGAATAAAACATAAAACAAGTGGTCCCAGGCACAACAAACCCCACCCTTTGTATGCATTGTAGCTTATTTTTTACATCGATCCAGCTGACGTCATCATGTCTATGCGTGTGCTGATGTAGCAAATCAGTTTCTTCTATATATGTGCCAAGTTTGAAGCAAAAACTAGGCCATGCTTTCATCTTCAGTCGGCTTGATTATTGCAACAGTGGGTTTACTAAAGAATCCATTAGACAACTGCACCTCATTCAGAACTCTGCTGCTAGAGTACTCACTAAGACCAGAAAAGTGGGCCACATTAGTCCAGCTCTGAGGTCCTTACACTAGTTGCCTGTCCATCAGACGATAAACTTTAAAGTTCTGTTGCTGGTCTATAAAGCTGTGAATGGTGTAGGACCAAAATACATCAGTGACCTCCTGACCCAGTATGAACCCACCAGACCCCTCAGGTCATCTGGATCCAGTCTGTTGTCAGTTCCCAGAGTCAGAACCAGAAATGGAGAAGCTGCGTTCAGCTTCTATGCTCCACATGTCTGGAACAAACTCCCAGAAAGCCTCAGGTCAGCTGAAACACTCAGTTTATTTAAATCCAGGTTAAAGACCCACCTGTTCTCAGCTGCATTTGAAAAGAGTTTGTATTCATCAGTTCAGATCTGCACTGTTCCTTTTAAGCTAAAAGTTTTTATTTGTTTTATCTGCTTGTCTGTTTTATCTGTTTATCTGTGTTATCTATTTATCTGATTTTTGTTTGTTTGTTTTTCTCATGCCTATACTTTTTATTGCTTCTGCTGTAACGCTTTTAATGTTTTATGTAAAGCACTTTGAATTGTCTTGTACATGAAATGTGCTATATAAATAAACCTGCCTTGCCTTAAATTTAAACAAAATTGATGTTTTTATAGACATTTGAAATTTCACCCATTAAAAGTAAATGAGAGAATTTTTTTTTTTTTTTTTTTTTTTAACTTTGACCTACTTTTCCAAAATATAACCACATCTATTCCAAGTCACTGGCAATCTATAAACCCAATTTGGTACGAATTCACCCAATAGTTTTGCTGCTACAGACATGTGAAATTTCACCCTTTATAAGTAAATGGGGAAAAAAAGATTTTAAAAATTCATAAAAAAACTTAACTTTTCTAAAATGGAATCAGATCTATTCTGGGTCGCTGGCAGTCTATAAACCCAATCTGATAGGAATTCAACCAATAGTTTTGCTGCTAGAATGTTAATAAAACAAACAAACAAACTGAACGAAAAATAATACCCCTTGTCTCCGATTCGGGGAGCAGGGTAAAGATATATAATGTAAAATATGTGATTGTATAAACATTCACCCCCTTCAAGTCAGTGTGTAGAGGGTGCAATCACAGCACTGAGTCTGCAATTTTCCTCACTCTTCTTTATAATACTGCTCAGACTCTGTTGTTGCATTTGCACTTTTTCAAGTCCATCTGTGAATTCTCCACTGGATTGAGATCAAGGTTTTGACAACTCCACAACAGTCACTATGTTGTCTTCAAACTATTTCTGAGTAACTTTCACTGTATGCTTCAAATCATTGTCTTGCTGGAAAATAAAGCTTCTCCATTATCATAGCATTCATGCAAACTAAGTCAGATGTTCTTCCATTACTTTCACATACTTTGCTGCTTTCATTTATTCTGAAGGAGTTAAGAGTTTAAGAGGTTGAGTTGGGAGAGATTGCGCAGACAAATGCTAAAAAATACTACGTATCACTACATATACCCTGTACTTGTCCAAGCCTTCCAGGACCTGCTGCTGAGAAGTATCTCCACAGTATGATGTGACCACCACCGTGCTCCACAGTGAGGATGGTGTGGGTGTGGTCATATGTCGTATTTTTTTAGTATTTGTCTGCACAGTCTCTCCCAACTCTTAAGCTCTTAACTCCTTCAGATATTTCTCCTTAAGATATTCCTCACTAAACTTAGACTTTATTTTATTGGTCATTCAAATTTACACCATAAAGTAATCATGAGCATGAGATTTTATTGGCTTGGCTCTGAGTACTGCAAAATGACGTAGCAGCAGTTTTGTACAAAAACATGTAAAAGGAAAAAAAAGTATTTAAAATGTATTGTGCGTCTATATTATGTGTGTATAGTTTCCTTCTTTCTGGTCACTCAGTTTGTGGACAGTCTGCTGTAGTTTTTTTTTTTATGCATTTATTTATCTTGTCTGCATGATGCTCTTGTTGCCAGGAATACTGATTAACCAGTTATTGGACTGTCTAGA
Organism: Sphaeramia orbicularis; assembly: GCF_902148855.1. Classification (NCBI taxonomy): domain Eukaryota; kingdom Metazoa; phylum Chordata; class Actinopteri; order Kurtiformes; family Apogonidae; genus Sphaeramia; species Sphaeramia orbicularis. The sequence continues at coordinate 28,406,559 of NC_043964.1, read as the reverse complement.
TACTTTATTTCAGGACCCGAGATGACTGCTCTTTCGAGGCTGTTGTGCCGAGGCCCTGGAATGATCCTCCGCTCTCTTTACGCACACTCGACTCTGTTGAGGCTTTTAAGAATAAACTCAAAACCCACTTGTTTCTCCAGACATTCTAACCACAGTAGATTAAGGGTTGTTTTATGACCATCATGTTTATTTTAATTTATAGCTTTTTTTTTTTTTATTGTAATTGTATCTGTGTTTTTCCATTTGTATTTTACTGTTCTTTTGTGAGGCGCTTTGTGACTTCTTTTGTCTGAGAAAAGTGCTGTAAAAATAAACTTTGCTTGCTTATATTACAGTCACATGAGACACAGTTACTGTACTCAAGTAATTTGCATTTCACTATAGACCACTACCACCAATTGGCAGGACCTCTGCTGAATGAGGTCAGTCATTTCCAAGGGAGAGAATATTGTAATTATTGTCTATTGTTGTCAAAAGAGCCACATTATATTTAACCCTTTCATGCATGAATTATTAGAACCTTAATCACGATTTTTTTCCTGAGTGTTTTTATCCCTCTTTAGGCATAAAAATAATAATTCTATTGATTTTTGTTAGCCTATTTTCATGCAGTTACAAAAATGTTCACTCAGGTGGGCACCATGCATTTAGTTTTAGAACCAAAGAAACATGTATTTACTGATATACTGTGTGAAAACTATAAAATAAAAACATTTTTAATGCTGCCAATCTGATGTTTTCTCACATTTTAACATACCTGCATGGAGATAATATGCAAAAAAAAACAACCAAAAAAACCACTGTTAATTACAGTCTAATAACAATTAGTAGTTTTTTTTTTTACCCTCAAACATCTTACTGTAGATCAGGTTTATCTAGACCAGCAAAGTTACAGTAATGGTATGAATTGCAGTGTATGGGATGATGCATAAGTGTCCACTGTGTTGGCTGATATGGAACTAAAACAACAAAATCCATGAATATACAAGAGAACACTTTTGAACATCTGTCCACTGTAGTGACCAGTGTGCATGAAAGGGTTAATATTTAATTTATTTATGAAGGAAAAAAAAATCCAAGGGTAACATTTTTATAGGCATTTTAATTCCTTACATGTAATATGCAGCTGCTTTCAGATAAACACCACTATTGGGCTGTTTTCATCCCATTTCAGTCTCTTTGCTGCTTAATGCTTTTGCTGATAGATTCTCAAAGCTTTTTTTTTTTTGCTGTTAAGAGACTCTTCCGGGAATATTTTCAATAACTGTGACACGCTGTGACAGACATAAGTGGCATGTCTATTTATCATAAGAAGCTGCAGCACGTGTGATGTGACGACATTTAGTGTGATGTGATTCACTCTATAAGCTATGAAAATATGAGGATTTCGAAGAGGTGATGGATAGCTTTGCATATGTGTATTTTAACTTTAGCCAAGATAAACATGACGTTAACCCATAAAGACCCATATATCCAACGTCGACCAAAACCACCTACTGATTTAAAATGTTTAACTACTGGCTGATCCATTAATCCTGTCAATCCATGTAAATAATTGGTGTAAAATGATGTTTTTCATCCTTTCATTGTCATTAGATATGACCCATTTGGACATTCAGAGGTTCCATAGTGAATGTGGAAACACCGTCATCTTCTACAACATTAATTCACCAGTAAAACCCATTGAGTTGGATCAATGACAGTGGATGAACACATTTGGTTTTATGCTTGGTTAATGAAATGTTTTGCTTAAAAAGGGACTTTTTCTTCAGTTTTCGCTGTTTCTTTTTTATTATAATTTTCTTATTATTTTATTTATCTTCTTTTTTCGTATTATTAATTTTTATTTATTTTCATTGTGCATCTCTACAAGTATAATACAAAAAAAAAAACAAAAACGAAAGAAATTCACTTTTTATTATACAAGATTTTGTGACATACAAAGTATCCCCCCCGGAACCGATGGCAACCCTCATTCCAACCCAACCTGGATCTCAAAAAACAAAAACCACTAATAAAAACAAATACATGTATATAGATGAAAATTAATATACTTTACAGATATAAACAGATAGGTGATCAGGATAGTCAATTATGTTGCACTCTTTCTTTCACCATAATGTAAACAGCACCCCACATACTAAGGGTTTTTCAGCTGGCTGCATGCATCTGAGCCAGTGACCTCTCCATCACAACTATATCTAGAAAGTAACTGATCCATTGTTGCCGTGATAAAGTATGAAGCGGCTGCCATCTCAATGCCAGCATTTTCTTGGCTGCAGTGAGGGCAGCCCATAATATACGCCTCTGGGTCAAAACACAGTAATGTCCCGTCAGAGAGCAGACATTAACTGATTTCCATTCCAACATTTATTTCAACATAAAGTAGTTCCTTGTTTTATATAATCCCTTATGGTCCAACTAAAGCAAAAATGAATTTAAAAGGAAAAATCTGGGTCATTTAGCAACACTAATCCGTCAAACTGTCTCTAAAATGTCTCATCAGAGAGATTCGGAATATTGTGTTTTGACCCCTCTTCTGAAGAGAAAGTTCTAAGGTAGAGTCATGATTAACCCTTTCATGCATGAATTATGAGAACCCTAATCAAGACACACACACACACCCCCCAGTGGTTTTTATTCCTCTACAGGCAAGAAAACAAAAAAAACAATGCAATTTGATTTTTTTTACGAACCTATTTTTCATGGAGTTACAAAAATGTCCACTCAGCTGGACACCATGCGTTTAATTTTAGAAGAAAAGAGACATGTATTTACTGATATACTGTGTGAAAACTATGATATAAAAACATTTTCAATGCAGCTAATCTGATGTTTTCTCACATTTCAACATACTCTAATACTAGTTATTAGTCACTTCATGGAGATAATATGCAAAAAAAAACACCTTTTTTGTTTAAAAAGCAAAAAAAACAACAACTGTTAATTACAGTCTGATAACAAATAGCAATTTTTTTTTACACTCAAACATGTTAGTGCAGATCAGATTTATCTAGAACAGCAAAGTTACAGTAATGGTATGAATGGCAGTGTATGGGAGGGTGCATAAGTGTCCACTGTGTTGGCTGATATGGAACTAAAAGTCCAAAATCCATGAATATACAAGAGAACATCTTTGAATAGCTGTCCACTGCAGTGACCACTATGCATGAAAGGGTTAAACAGGATAACGATGGTAGTTTTCGCTGTTTCTGATATTATAACAATCAACTTTAATCTGAGCATTTACAGACATCTAGATGATCAGTAAATTAAATGGAGGAAAATCCTTGAATGATAATAAATCACTTAAGAAAGGTTAAAATAGAGAGAAAAGCTGACCTGGGGACTACCAAAAAAATAGCACCGGGCCTTTATGAATGAAGAGCACATGCATGTTTTATTTCACTGTCCTTGTGCATGTGTCATTCATTCTGATTCTGATCATGAGTGTACATGCACTGACTTGGAGTCTGTGTGTCAGTGTGTCTAAGTGTATCTGTGGATGTCTCAGTGCGTACCAGGCACGTGTCTTTGTGTGTGAGCTGGTGACAAAACCCACGTCAGCAGCGTGGTCGGATGGTTACAACGTTGCTGTCATGTGCGTGACAGCATATTTTATTTGTGTGTGTAGTATGAAGTACCCTGGTATTATATTCCTTCACCTCAAAATAATGATGAATCACGAGTGTTACTTCAGTGTCTCCCACCTGTTGTCACTGTTAAAAGGTTGCGTGCGCACGTTTAGCTATTCGTACAGTTAAATCCTACCTGCAGTGTGCCTACCTCCTCTACAGAGAGATTATCTGAAATTATTATCTGTTATTATTATTATTGTTGGAATTATATTTGGAATATCCCCTTGTGCAACTAATACAGGCCTATCTTATCTTCTTATCTCTTATCTTATCTACTTGATAGATGATAGAACAAAGTCAGAAACAGCAGTATAGCTCCAACTAAATGAATAATAATAATAATAATAATAATAATAATAATAATAATAATATCAGCATTTTTGTAGAGCATGAAATGAAAATGTTTACATAAAAGACTTGTTTTTCATTCATCATATTAAATGTATTTCTACAAAACACATGAGACAAGGTGTGTTAAAGTTAGGTTTGCAAAAAAAAAAAATTGATGATTATACAAATGCCAAGACTTATTCTATAGCTGCTGTTTATGTGGATGAGCCTGTGTTAGATGCTTGCAATTTTATTTATAGTCATTAATGTTATATTTAATTATGATCTGTAATGATAGCAAAGGAAATGTACACAGCAGGTATGACAGAGATCCTCAAATGGGTCGAAGATAAGACTTTGGCTCTAAAGTGGAAAAAACTGAGGGATTTTTGTCCTTTATATCAGTTTAACCCTTTCATGCAATACTGGTCACTACAGTGGACAGCTATTCTACAGCTGTTCTCTTGTATATTCATGGATTTTGTTGTTCTTTTCGTTGTTGTTTTTTGTTTTTTTTTTACACATATTTTTATTAAAGTTTTAAGACACTACAAATCTTTTCTGACATGAATTGGTAACATTATGTAGATCTCTCCTGAGCATAAACCCCCAGAATCACAAGCCCTTCCCATAGTTTTCACACAATTTATTTGTAAATACATGTTTCTGTGCGTCAAAAATTAAACATGTGGTGTTCAGCTGAGTGGACATTTTTGCGACTTCATGAAAAATAGGTACATAAGATTTTTTTTTTCATTATTTTTTTTTTTATGTATTTTTAAAAAATTTTTAAATTATTTTTATTTTATTTATTTTTTTATGTTTTTTTTTTTTCAGAAGAAAATCTTCAATCGCATTGTTTTTTTTCATGCCTAAAGAGGAATAAAAATACTCAGGAAAAAATTTTGATTAAGGTTCACATAATTCGTGCATGAAAGGGTTAAAGATAACTGATTTACATAATTTCTTTTTACATATTTTCCCCTAAGTCCTTAATGTTTCTGAGAAAGCTGTGTTTTTACAGTACTAAGGTTTTTGACATTTGACAAAACAACAGTTTCTCAGTTGCTACAGTAAAGCATTTTGATTCCGTATTACATGCTAACTTTTGATGAAATGTCATGGTCATTCAATAGAGTGCTCTTTTTTTTTATCTGTCTCAGCTCAACAAGGACAAACTGATCAACAGTGATCTTTGTTCAACAGCTACAGTACTGTCAGCTGACGGAAGAAACAAGTGTAACCTTCACACTCATTCAGGTTCGGTCTAAGTCTTACACTTGACGTTGCTACTGCAAAGACATTTATATAAATGCCAACAGTAAAATGTATTCAAATGACCATCAACCCATAAAGACCCAGTGCTTTTTTTGTAGCAGTTCCCAAATGACTTCTTCTCTATTTTAAACTTTTCTTCAGTGATTTATCACCATTTATTCTAATATTTTGCCCGGTATTATATTATATAATATTACATTCTTGAGTGAAAATCAGGTATTTTCCTGTACGTAATTTACTGATTATGTAGATGTTCATAAAAGCTCAAATTAAAGTTGGGGGTTATTATATCTGAAACAGAGAAAACAGAGGAAAAAGGGACTTTTTCTGTCAAATCTATCATTATTTGAAGATCAACTTAGTGTGTCCATTCACTGTCACTGATCCATCTCCATGGGTTTTACAGTGAATTGATGTTGTAGAAGATGACGGTCTTTCTACGTTCACTACGGAGCCTCTGAACGTCCAAATGGGTCATATCTGATGACCATGAAAACATGACAAACTGCATTTTACACCAATTATTTACATGTATTAATAGGATTAGTGGATTAACAGGCATTAAACAGTCCGTATCAGTAGACTGTTTTGGTCACCAGTGGATGTTTGGGTCTTTATGGGCTAAAACTTCTACAAATACCATATAGTTACTAGTACGTATTAATAATTTTTTAAATTTGCATTAATAATAATAATAATAATAATAATGAATTAGATTTCTGTAGTGCTTTTCAAGGTACCCAACACTCTTTACATTACTGGTCCATTATTCATTCATGCTCTGGTGGTGGTAAACTACATTTGTAGCCACAAACGCTGACAGAAGCTTGGCTGCCAATTCATGCCAAATGGCCCCTCCGACCACCACCAAACATTTACACACCAATGTGAGAGACACTGGGGGCAGGGTTGGTGAAATGTGAACAGCACATGACTAGGACAGAGCGGGATTCGAACCACCAATCCTTTGGTTATTGGACGACCTGCTTTACCTCCTGATCCATGGCATAAACATATATATGAGCACTATACACCTGTACAGTACTGAAATCAGTCACAATAGTAATTAGAAAAGCACTCGGAGAGCACAGACCTCCGCCAAGGCAGATCAGTGGCCCCCATCTTGCACACAGACAGACAGACAGACAGACAGACAGACAGACAAACCAGCGCCAGCAAAAACATAACCTCCTTGGTGGAGGTAATTATATCAGAATTAGAATCAGCTTTATTCGCAAAGTATGTGAACACATACAAGGAATTTGGTTTCAGTTTTTCTTTGCTCATGACATACAATTTCAACATGAACCCAAAATCACTTAAACCTAGACCCAATATAAACAAACATTTGACTAGAGACAAGGACAACAATAGATTGATAACAATAGTATATCCTCTTGAGATGCAGCAATACGTTTTTGTCCAAAACGCTGTCCGCTGCAAGGGAATACAATTAAATAAATAAATTGCTAAATAAATACATGTATTTTCATGTTTTTTTTTCATTTTGTAATTGAAAAACCTATTTCTTTCTAATTACTGCCAGTGTACCACAACAAGAACATGTAACACAACACCTGCATCACATATCAAAGAAAACAAAGACCTGAGTTTTAGGGTAGATGCTTATTTACTGGTTTTCAGCTCTGATACTCACCATAACACACAGCTCTCTCTAAAAGTATTAATCAAATATAAAACATGAATAACAGAAAAATCTAATAATATCCAGTTGCGATGAGAACAGGCATTGTCTGTGTTTTCTCTGAAAAGCTCTGATTTTTCTATGCCAACCCATCCATTACCAACTCATCTACACTTCAACAGGATTAATATGTCTGACACCAAAGCAGAGGAATAACATGTTCTCATACATAGATGTAAGGTTTTATTAAAGCTTCCATTAAACTTCCTTCCTTTCCCTAATGGTACAAACAAGGAAAAAAAAACATTGTTCAAGATGTTACCTGTCTTTGCATATTACTGATGGGGATTAAAAGGGTTCTGACTGTGCAGGCAGGGACAGAGGCTGGACTAAGCAGTGGGTGCAAGAGAGATCACTGTTTTCCTTTTTGTCTAAATAATGGAAAAATGGACTCTGTCTGTGCTAAATGCAAACAAGAACAGTGTGTGTGTCTACGTGCATGTGTGTGTGTCTATGTGCTTGTGCGTGTATGTGTGTGTGTGGCTCAGCTGTTTTATCAGGAAGACAGTAGAGGGAAAAAAACTCAGGAATCACAGAGGTGTAAATACGCGTACCAGAGTGCACACACATATACACACAGTGGAACCAGTGGAGAGAACAGCCTGTCCAGTGTGTGTGGATGTGGATGTTGGTGAGCCAGATCCAGGCGTCCCCTGCACTTAACCTTTTCCACTACAGGTTCTACTTTTGGTCCAGGCTGTGCTAAGTACCCAGGATAATGTTCTGCTCTTTTAATTATGCTTTGGTTGTGATGGCCTTTGCATGGAGGTCTTGTAATACTGCCACAGAGATTATGAAAGTCAGAATCTTTCTCATTTGTGCACGTCTCCTTTACTGTCTCTTAAAAGAACAGAGTGTAATGTTCAAGGTGAAAACATTTTTCTTTATTATCTTCCTGTTTAGTATGTTCTTTTCGCCGTGGAAAGAAAACTTCTGTATCTTTCTGTTTCAGGCTGTTCCATTTTGTTTGGACGTCTACAAGTACAAATAATGAGACAGTGAGAACAATCCATTCTCATCAGTGCAGATTAAGTGATTTGTTTTTCTTTTGCGTTTATTCAATGACTGATGTAACTTCATAAATTGATGTTCACATAGACGAGTAGGCACATACAGTATTATATGTTATTAACAGCATGTTCTTCAGGCTTTTTTATTGAATATTAAGGCAAAAATAATGAGTTAATCCTGCTGACACTTTGCATTCTATTAACACAGTAGTGAGAAAAACTTTTTGAGCAGTACATTTTGAATTTGTTTTGTTATTGCTGGTGTACATGGCAGTTGCTGTTTTGTCTTGATCACCTTTGTTTATTAATGTATTTGCTCTGCCATTAGTTCCTTGTGCACAAAAGATGTTTGATTTTTTTTTCTTCTGTTCAAAACAAATAAATGACCGAATGAATATCATTTAGATAAAAGACTGTTTAATGCTTTTCTTCTGAAAGACATTCATATAACCACAACTCACTGGTTTCAAGCTGCAGATGTTGTGGGTCACTGGGTCCAGTAAAAGCAAATATTCCAGGGGAGGTCCACATATATGAAGACAGGTGTGTCCTTGTCTGTGGTTGTACGAAGGAGGAACATGGCTCGAATAACAGCCCAGCCCCTCCCACCTAACCACCACCACCACCACCGCTGCTGATGAAACATAGTGTTCAGGGATGTCCACTTCCTGTGCTTGTTCCAGCCACAGCATTGTTCTTAGTCGTCCTTGCTATTGTTAATAACGTCACCAAAAATTGTGTTCTCATTTTAAAATAGCTGGCATGATAGGTATTGTTTCTAGATGAGATGGGAACATGCAGCAAAAGACAGAAAGTAAATAGAGAAAAAACAAAAACATACAGGGTGGGGAAGCAAAATTTACAATGAACATTTAGTTGTTTTTTCTCAGCAGGCACTACGTCAATTGTTTTGAAAGCAAACATATACTGATGTCATAATCATACCTAACACTATTATCCATACCTTTTCACAAACTTTTGCCCATATGAGTAATCAGGAAAGCAAACGTCAAAGAGAGTGTGATTTGCTGAATGCATTCGTCACACCAAAGGAGATTTCAAAAATAGTTGGAGTGTCCATAAAGACTGTTTATAATGGAAAGAAGAGAATGACTATGAGCAAAACTATTACGAGAAAGTCTGGGAGATACTATTAAAAAAGAATGGGAGAAGTTGTCACCCGAATATTTGAGGAAGACTTGCACAAGTTTCAGGAAGCGTGTGAAGGCAGTTATTGAGAAAGAAGGAGGACACATAGAATAAAAACCTTTTCTATTTTGTAAATTTTCTTGTGGCAAATAAATTCTCATGACTTTCAATAAACTAATTGGTCATACACTGTCTTTCAATCTCTGCCTCAAAATATTGTAAATTTTGCTTCCCCACCCTGTATGAGTCCTCTTGCACATGGAAATATAAGGGTGAATTACATACAAGCTGAAGCAGAGACATGACAATATATTCAAAGGTACATTTAGGTAAGTACGGTGGCTCTCATTAGTCTGATTTAATGCTCACATGATCTGCAGATGTTCTATAAACGCTCTTTGTGGTTGAGCAGTGACGATGCATGCTATTTACATTATTAAAACAATCTCTTTGCATGTATAGTGTATCATCAATTACCGCTCATTATATACCCGGGCGGCTAATTGTTATGGTACAACCTGTACTTACATAAAAGAACACAGTTTTATTTTGTCACATGCACAATGATACAGGCATCAGATGAACAGATAAAAGGTATGCACAGATGTGAGGCGTAAAACTTTGCATTAGTATTTGCTCTTCATAGTGAATGCATGTGTAAATGCAGTATAAGCAGGAGTCGACTGGGATTAGAAGTGCCTTAAATACTGTTTAAGCTTTAAGGTCCATTTATAGCAGTGCATCCTTCACTTCAGGCTCAGGTGTGTGTTGACATACATAGATATTTTCTTCATCTTTCCCCTGAACTGGACAGCACAGACAAAGGGCTGACAAATGAAACAATACATGAAATGCCTTATAAAATCCTTAGTACAGTGTTTATCAACCTTGGGGTCAGGACCCTATGTGGGGTCACCTGGAACTCAAATTGGGTCACCTGAAATTTCTAGTAATTGAAAAAATAACCCAACTTACTAATAAAAAATGTATGGTGAGTTGACAGAGACAATCCCAATCCATAAAAGACATGACAAACTGTGAAGCTGAAACTGAAGCACTGTGGTACTGTTTATCTTTCAAATGTTCATTGTGGTCGGTTTCAGGTGCTGCAGTTCTTACATAATTCATAGTTTGAGTTATTATTTGTTCAGTATTAATTATCAGCCTTGTAAATCTAAGATGGACTGACTGTACATATGACTAAGGAAAAAAAAATTCTCACTTTGTGCAGTAATCTACACCTGGCTTTTCCGCCTCCATCCATAATAATATACATTATATAGACTAAATGTCGTCTAAAATTAACATTTATTTGCAACACAGTACAGTAAACTATTACATGATCAAAAACAAATTAATTTTAGCAAAAAAAAAAAAAAAAAAAAAAAAAAGTCCCCATTCTGAATGTCTGGGATCGCCAAAAATTTGTGATGTTAAAATGGGATCACAAGCCAAAAAAGGTTAGGAACCACTGCCTTAGTCTCTCTCAGTGGAAGATAAGTTTGACAGATGCAACATGAACGAATGATAGTCAGCTACAGTCATCGACTGTAATCAACTTTTGTAATCGATTAATCTATTGATTTCACTTGATTTGATTTAATGAAGCAATTATTTACATTACATATAACATATTACATATAAATTCCAACTGATAGTAATTGATACAAATACATTGTTACTGACACAAGCACAACGGAGGACCCAGAAGCAGCACCACAGAGTTAAGTCTTTTAACAGTTTATTAACATGAAAATGAAGGATGAAAATTTCAAAAAAAAATTACACAGGAGTGCTTAGAACATCTTGTTGCATCAGAAAATCAAAGCTAATGTGTGTGTTTGATATTAAGCCCCCCCTCCATTATATAGGCCCCAGTCTAATGAGCTGCAGCTGGGACACACAGGTGGATGGAGTTAGGTGATTAGAAGGTGCAGCTGAGAGAGATGAGGAGGTGTGACTGAGAGAGAAAGAACAGAACAGACAGGGATGTGACAATTACAAATATTAAATTATTTAACCCATTGTTGTATTGTGGCTGCCTCCGGAGGCAGCCACAATACAACAATGGGTTAAATAATTTAATATTTGTAATTGTCACATCCCTGTCTGTTCTGTTCTCTTTGCCGCCACAATAATACTAGCAAATTAGACTATTGGTATTCTTCTTCTTCTTCTTCTTCTTCTTCTTCTTATTATTATTATTATTATTATTATTATTATTATTATTATTATAATTATTATATATTTTGTGTTGTTCTTATTATCATTATCATTTTTACAACAATTATTATTTTCCCCCTCACTCTCCCTCTCTTTCTCACTTTCATTCACACTCCCCTCTTCCCCTTGCTCTTTACATTTATTATCTTTTTCATTGTAATATGATGTTGTCATTATTGTTTATCATTACTCTGTCATTGTTGTTGTTTTTGGTTTGTTTATTTGTTGGATTTTCCCTTTGTTTATGTGAAGTTGTTGTTGTTGTTTTTCTGTTCATAACGTCTTGTTAACTATCACTAATTAAAAAAAAAAAAAAAAAAAAATTAAGCAGTTATTTGAATGGGCAACAAAAGAGTAAAAATGTGAAAAATACATGTCTGAAAATGAAAAACAACTTGTCCTTTATTCCAGAACCAGCTGAAACAACAACAACCTCAAAATGTATAGAAGAAAAAGTACAAAAAAGTATAAGTATAAAACTATAAGTATAAAAAATATATCTATATAGAAATAACTACAATAACAACACAATAAAAGTATATGTAAAAATATCTATATATAAACAAAAACAACAACAGAAACCTCAAATGACATCTACACACAATATGTGCACTGCAGTCAAAACAAATGTGTGTCCAACATAAGCGTCTGTGTGAAACACAACAGTGGAACCAATGTTTGACGGCAGCGAAATTAAGGAAAGAAAGCTTTGATTCAGAAAAACTGAAATAGAATAATTTTTTTAAAAAATGGATTCCAGTTGTATAGTTGGCTAATACATTAACCTTAGCTACCACCACTTTTTTTTTTTCTTGTTTGTTCGAGAACTTGAATTTTACTTATGCTTCATCCACTTCCTTTGGTCTTTATCTGCACATGAAAAGTGGTAGCAGGACAACTGGATGTGTTTTATGGACTCAGGGACACAGTACTACAGCTGATTGAATACAGAGAAATGAACAGTAGTGGACCTGGAAAAATGACAATAACACAGTTTATGAAACGGAAAGTATAGGAAATTGATGGAACATTACTTCTTTTGATAGTTGGGTTTAATTTTGGACTGTCAAAATTATTTCTTTATTCTTTACCTTGAGAGTTTAGATAACCAAAGCATTTCCGTTACTATTTAATATAAAACTCAGTACTTGGCATCACAAGAGCATCATGTTTCCATATTTCAATCTCACTAACTATTTCAGCCAACATAAGGATTAGTGGTGTGGGAGTACATGTGAAATATGTTTAAAAAAAAAAAAAAAAAATCCAGGGTCATTTTCATTCCCAGTCTACTTCAAAGTGAACACACAGTCCCTGGAAGTAGTTTTTACTCATGGTCAAAGCAACAGACTGTTTTTTACTGTGAAAGCAAAGTTTTCAGACACACAAACAACCATTTACAGTACAGTGTGTATTGATTCATTACGGTTTAAGACTATGAATGTATGGATACAACATGTATGTACAAACACAGAAGCATGAAAAACACAGACTGACTATTTCTGTTATTCTTGCCGGGAATGCAAGTTAATTTAACAGGAGAAAATTGCGTCAGAGCTTGACATGCTCCTGTACTGACTGGTTATGTAATCTACTTTTCACTATTACACTAGCAAACAGACAAACAAAATGTTGTTTTTCCATTTGATCTTCGGAGCCTTGAAGAAAGTGCATGGGGAAAAAAAATTAGATAGATGCTATTTTTAATACAACGTCACAGAGCAGACCAGCTAATCACATTTAACTCTAACATCAAACACGCCACCTTGTGTGTCCCTGCCTCTATATTACAGTGTTGCTTTATTTCATTCACAAATGTGTATTTCCTTGAGTTACTAAGCAACACACACCAGTTGTTACCAGTGAGACATAAAAATGCTTAATGTAGACCCTGCCACATCTTCCCAGTTATGTTATATAACACATGACATGTTATTGCAGAAACAGCTGTCAGTGAACCACTTGTGCACAGGGTCTGAAGTGATGTATACATTCAGCCTCCTGTCCATTTAGCTGTTCATTATGAATGCACAACACAACCTGACCACTCATACTGCACGTAGAGGGTCAGCAAGTTGGTTATAGTGCATCCAGTAAGTGAACACTGGATCATTCAGTGGTCACCATTATGGCTTATATAACTTGGCTGCTTCTGTGTCCAGTGTTTATAACAGAGTGTACATATTGTGCAATATGGGAGAACATATTGTGTGAATATGTTGTTCTTGAAAAACAGTTCCCAGGGAAGAGAATAATTTGGAGGACCAGTTATTGACTACAAGATGCACAACGAGATATTCATCAAAATTAAACTGTAGAAATTACTTGGGCAGAGTGTTACGTAAGTGCAATGTGTTCAGCAAAACAAGCAGACTGAAAAAGTGACAGACTGACTCTGCTGGGGAACAACTATTCCATACATATCTATATTTTAAATGAGAACCACAAACAAGTGGAAAGAAACACTAGGGATTTAAGGTGCAAAATGTTCTGTATAACACCTCATAAACTTAGAGTTTATAGTTTAGTTTATTTGAAAGGGGACAATGCAATTTCATAAAACACATGGTTACACATGGTTAAAAAAAGCCAGAATTAGCCAGAAGGCTAGTTTTCATCTGTAGTCCCCTGGCCAAGTTTTAAAAAGGCAGTAAAAAAAACATTTACAGGAGAAAGACATGGTTAGACACTTGATAGGGCACTAATGTAACAAATAACATATACATAACCGACTGTTAAGGGAGCACAAAACACACAATACCTGTACAATAATACAAGATACACATTCAAACACTTACTATACAATTAAAAGAGAATAAGACATCACAACATATCACGACAACATTTGATCACAACATCAAAACATCACTACAGTATAAACTATTTAATGCCAACAGTAATACAGTCTACTCTCGTTAAACCGCCCGCCGTTATACCGCCATTTTCGCTCACCGCCGACCAAAACCATTGCACAAAAATCCCCAATGCATTATTCCATTAGCTACCGCCATTTCCGCCTATCGCCATCTGCCAGCCCAGTTCCATGCACAAACAACACTCATACCATTGATTTCCCGACCGTTATACCGCCAGCGTGATTGCCATCGAGTACACATAAATTTTAACAATGCACTGAAACAAATGCGCCAGACACTGATCGCGACAAGCTACGAGTAGGTCTACGTAACGGCCACCGTTCATTTATCGCAGAACACTCAGTAGGTCAGGATGTCGGGAAGAGGACGTGGGATTAAGCTAAAGCCTCAAGATGATGGGGTGTCATTTCCCGACACGGTATAATAATGCTTAAAATGTTTCCCCGCTTTAAATGATCCCTTACAACATAACAGAATCAAGATTTATTTAGAAACGCAATTAGAACGGGTTAACGGAGGCAGCATAGACATTATATAGTAAAGACATGCACATTATGGACGCAACCCGTTGTAACGCCATTTTTGCTATACCGCCAATTTGGCCGTGAACGGAAGCTGGCGGTATAACGAGAGTAGACTGTACATTTCTGCAGTTATAGTGCTTCTTATGATACTGCTAATGAATATCCAGCTGTTTTTATTCACATTTTCATTTTGGACATTAAAGAGTTTGCATGCAGTACTTCTACTTTCAAATTTGAAAAATAAAACAATAATAATAATAGTAATTATACACTCACAGTCAATGAAAACTTTGAGACCATACTTTTTGACATAATTTTTATTTTGAAACCCTAAACTGGAATTTTTTCATATGAATCATTTGTTTAGGATATTGGCATACAGAAACAAAAATCTAAAGCTTCAAAAATCATTTCAAAACAATAAACTTAACAAAAGAAAATGGCACCTGCCAAACACAAAGTTACAACAGTAGCGGTCCTGGTCAGGAGTTGTCACCCTCCCTCGCCCTGGACGCGGTCTATCGTCAACAGAGCCTGTGGTGTTGTGGCGTTCAACCAGGTTTCTGATTGTGGGTTGGGAACAGCCCATACATATGCCTGGCTATATCACTGTAGCTCAAACCAGCCTCCACCAAACCCAGTGCCCGGAGACGTTGTTCACGTGATAGACGTGCCATGATGCTGTTCACTGGACTAACAATGGTGGCCTTTTTTGGGGCCTTTATATAGGCCTTCAAAACCAATCCTCAAATTGTGCAGATACCCACTGAGTACTGCTGAATGTGTATTTGGTCCACTTTTGCAAAGAGACCAACCCATGTGCAATGAACCGTGACAACATGACAACTCATCATTATCTCAACTACCCAAGCACTAAGTCATCAATAAATCTACAATGAATAATTACAACCCCCCTACAAGTAGAAATATGCATACATTTCTACCTCAAAGTTTCTATTAACTGTCAGTATATATACAGTATATGAGACAATACTATATATACTGTATGACGCACTGACAAACCGTTGGATTTCTGTGACACCTACAGAGAGCAGTGAGTCACTCTGATGGTGAAGAAAACTAATGCCACAGGGCCTTTGACCACAGCATCAGAAAGTGACGAGATGGGGCGAGAACCACTAAGAAACAACTTTCAGAGTCACAGAAAGTGACAAAGTGGTAAAAGCTAGAACAAGTGTTGTTTTCACCACTGGACACAGCTCTAAATGAATAGAATGGAGTTTAATGAGGCTTCTGAAGGTATAAAGTTAGTATGATGATGTTATTATGTTAAAGAAATTTGTTAATCCATAGTTCAGATTAAACTGTAAAAGTGACTCGATAGCTTTTTGTACACTATTGGCCCATCGTATGATTCTCTTTAAGTGGAAGGAACCTCTGCCACCCACTTTTGTGCAATGGGTGCATGATTTACTTTTCTTTTTAAAGTTGGAAAAGATTAAGTTTTCTGTTTGTGGACAAATTAATTTGCTTCATCAACAATGGAATCCTTTTTTTCTCTACTGTCAACAAGAGTGTCCCGCTGTCTCCTATGTCCTTTTGATAGAGAAATTTGTTGTTAGTATACATTATGTTAACTCTTAATCAGCCCTGACTGTAAAGAGAAGTTGATAATATTATTTATTTTCTTGTTGTTGTTTTTTGTTGTTGTTGTGTTTTGTTTGGTTTGGTTTTTCCTCTTTTTTGTGTGTTGTATTGTGTCTGTGTGGTTCTTTATGTCTAAGTAGATGTTTAAATTCAGGTTGCTATCCGTCAGTTCACATCAACAGGCAAATTTGGATGATGATGAAAATCCAACTCAATATCTGCATAACACTGGTGGATGAAAATAAATTAGCATTTTTGTTTAGCATTTTACATTTTCTTTTGCTACACTTTTTTTTTGGTTCTAATTTGCTCTACATTTGAGTGGAAACCTTATATTTTCTGTAAGAATCACAAAACAGAAAATAAGAGGATAGTTCACCATAGTACCTAAAGAACTTAGTTGAAAATATTGGCCATGTTAACATTACAGAGAAATTAAACATCAGAAAAGGAACATAATGTGCTCCACACATTTGTAGTTTGTGAAAATTGTTAACGTGTTCTTTTATTGGAAGCTCTAAGGACGAGTCTGGATTCAGATCGGTCTCAAAGTTGACAAAATTTATTCGGATCACAAATAAGGTAGACACTCAGCGCTGAGGACTCAAAGATAATGAGCCCCGAACATTACATGAAATGTACATTTATTGGCCCTATGGGCGGGCTCACCTGTACAAATGGGGTGGTCTTTAACTTAGCGTTATCTAAAAAGATCAAACAGATGTGGGGCCTTAACTCTAAGTAAACTTATGCCAACAATAAGTTTACCCTTATCACCTACATTTGACAACACTATGTGTGTGAATGTGTGTGTTCAGACGTGTATCTAGAAGAAAAACAGAACATACTTAACTCCTTTGCAGACAGATGTTTCCTATCTTAACAAGCTCAACCTAGTGATACCATACTTAAACGACAACAGAGTCTACATAAATCCTGGTCACAAAGAACTCACTATTAACATTATTGAAGTAAAAAAGATTAAACAAAAGAATCCTATGTTAAAACAATAACTACTTAATATTAAAGTAATTCATCCTAAAACTTCAATATCTAAAGTAACATATATTTCAAAATCATGACTAAAATGTGCCTTCTTATCCTCATTTGTACCCTCAAAATGGCAAATAAAAGAATCAATACCATACAATAATATAAATTAGCTTTTTTGCCTCTACTTTTTAAAAAACATCTTTTATTTTTAAATAAGTGACTCCACAAGACCTTTGGAAAAATAACCAGTTAAGGTTCTGTTAATCCCTGAAACTCTTCTGCAATTGAAAATGTCTGGCCAGAGTATTCCATAGCAGACAGATAAACACCTGAACGCGCTGTACTGAGTAGGGCTTAAGTAGATAGGTTCCCTGAGGTCAGAGAAACACTGGGTGCACAGGGCCATTCACTGAGGGCAGGTATTGATGTCTACCATGCTCCATTAACATACATAACAACATTAAGATATGGATAGTTTGAACAGCTGCCATGATGGAGAGTGAACTAAGAATCTGATTAAAGTGTGGTTCAAAGATAAAATGTGGGTCCTCATGTAAGGGTTTAGGATTTGCTTCGTATATATGAGTTCACAGAGGTCCGTGTGTGCATGTGTATGTCCGTTCTGTCCATCACCTGTATCCTGTTTACACCTGTTCACCTCTGCTTCCCACAGGATCGATTCAAGGTTCATCCCAGGCATCACAGTGGTTTCTGAGTCACTAATGCACTCGGAGCACCTCGCACCAATTATACATATTTAGCTTGGTGTAGTGTGTAGGCTAACAGCTAGCCAGTATTGACCCACTCTGTCATTTAGTCAGTATACTGTATGCTTCAGCTCTTGGTAATGGCTGCTCGGAGTGACACTCTGATGGTTGGATGTGGCCTTGTGTTCCTTCGCTTGTCACATTTTCCATTAACCTACTGATATTCCCGAGTGCCACGTTCAGCACCAAGAACATGAGAGGAAATTCAGTTTCATGTGAGATAATTTTATTACCGCTTCCCTACTCCTTCGGAGTATCATCACCTCTCCAATTCGTCTCCTTGAGTTTGCCTTGCATGTGTGCATTCACTGGTGTTTACATTGACTCGTCCTTGCCCGGTAGACTGAGCGAAGCGGGTGCAAGACAAGGTAAAGAGGGCAAATGAGGAGAAATGACCTTGTTTTTATCACGTGCTGAAGCTCTATTCTGCTCATTCACATTTTCTGCAGCCTTCAGCATCTTCCTCTAACCACCTACCCACCATTAGTTTCACCTACTGTCATTTCAGGCAGAAAGAAGCTCCTTTTATGTAAACAATTCTTGAAGCTAATTGTGCCCAACTAGATGGAGGCCTCAAATTACAGTACAATACAGCACATGTCCCATTTATCACTTATCTATTTAACAGCCTAAAATGGCTTAAAAAAATATCGTAATTGCTGTAAAAGCAATTTCCAGGAATATAATGGTTCCTCACAGAAAGTAATGCAACCATTGTATTGAAAATCTGTAATAGTTACACACTGCCTGGCCACAAAGAAGTCACACACAGTATTTCATTGGACCACCTTTAGCTTCTATTGTTGAATGTATTTGCCTCGACATCGTTTATGTCATACAATGCTTATGCAATTTTATAATAAATAACACAAAAACATTTGTTTTCATTCATTCATGTTACGTCTATTCGTGTTGATGTTGGAGAATCAGGAAACTGCATAACACCTTCTCTTGTACATGCTAGATCTGAACCCCCCTCTGAAATCCCACAGTTCTTTGCGATTACATTTCAATTTCACAGTAATTTCACACTCGTGCCATGATTTCACGGTAAAACTCTTAAAAGCACATTACTATGATAATGGCAATATTGTATTTTCCTGTAAAATATTGCAGAATTAAAAATCCCTACAGTTACAGTCATCTTATATAAATGTTTGAATTGGGGCTCTATCATCGATCATATTTTTTTTTCCTAATTTGAAGTGGTTTATCTGTGGTGTATGCCTTTCCCTTTCATCATCCTTTCTTGGGATCACTTTTGTACTTTTTGTGTGATGCTGAGAGACGATCCACAACTTCACTGACAGCGGTAATTACAGTACAGACAGTACAATAACGAACAGGGCACTCAGAACCAGGTTTCACCTGAATTCACTCCGAAACATTATTTTCCAGAGGTAACGTCTGTGCTATGTTTAAACTCCGAGAACTGACTTGGAGTCCCACTCATTCAATCACCTACTTAAAGCTTTTAGTTAAATTCCCCTCATATGACTTACTTGCAGAAGTAAAGAACATGTTATTATAACTAATTAATTCCACGAACAGTCTCTAATATGTGTGCACTCACTCATCCTGCCTAGATATACACATGCAATCATACATGTCTCTTTTTTCTATTCACTTCAATATACTGACGGTGTCTAATCTGATGACCTCTTTCCAAGATTCTTACCTCTCATTTTCTGTTTCTCACTTCTTTAAGTGATTGTTTAACCAAATTTAAGTCTTACTTCTTTCACCATATATTTCAGTATTCAAGGAACAGATGTCTAGTCACGCATGAAAGCTTTTACCCTGATAAAATGGCATGTATTTTTTACTTGAAACTATCATACATATTGAATATTCTTTAATATTTATGCCTATCTTTATTTAGTTTTGCTTAATGCACATGGGGTTAACACTTATCACGTCTATTAATGTTTTCACATCTTCTATTCACCTGGTCATCGCATCTTTTCTTAATTTAATAATAATAATAATAATAATAATAATAATAATAATAATAATAATAATAATAGTAAGTTTTATATATAATGCACTTTTCATTCAGTGAATCTCAGAGTGCTACAGTAGAAGAGGACAGATCCCAAAAACTTCAAAACATCAACAATTACAAGCCTTTTTAAATGGATACATTTTCAGTTTAATCTGTTTAATTTCAGTTTAATTATTAGCTTTACTGACAAAGCTTAAAAAAAACATTGTTCATCAGTGTTGTTATTGCTGCTTTATTGTACCCATCCATCCTTTTCAGTGGCATAAAAATACACTGTCTCAGCTTCCATTCTCTACAGAAGCGTATTGCTGCTATGTCAGAAAAAGAAAAATCGATCCATATCTTGTTATAATGAGGAGGAAGAGGAAGAACGGCTCTGATCAGCTCCAGCAGGTTTGTTTGTTTGTTTGTCATTGGTCAGCTGGAGGATTAGGATGCAGCCCATTGATGTTTAAGCCTTGCTATGATGACCGCATCCATGTTGAGGTGGTATTCAGCTGAAATAAAAACAACTGAAACTAAGTCAGGTCGAGTAGAGCCAAGTAGGTGCTAGTGAAAAAAGCCCCATTATAGACCCTGAGTAGGATAATAGTACCCTGAGACTTCCAGATTATCATGTTACATCACAGTCTCTGTCATGCATCTTAAAAGCATCCTCAATGTGAACAAATTCATCACAGTATTATCTGACTACTTCAACAACAGCAGCATCTCACCATTTATGAAACAGACCCTGAACAACCTGCATAAATGATCAATATTCCTCTATCTACCTGCTCCCTGTGTGCTGTAGTTTTACAATAAACACATTTATCAAATTATGACATGAACGTTTTCATGTTTTAATGAGATAAATTATCATGTTTTCTCTTTATATATAAGTTTAAATGTCATTTCAGTGTGAAAATCGTTGTTTCAATCATTTCATCATTCCTATTTTTTAGTTGATATTTGTCGATTTTTTGAGAATAATTTAAATGAACAAAGTACAACATGTACAACACATCAACTTTAACACTATGCAGATATCCCTACCCTTTTAAAAAAGTGTGAAAATAAAATAGTTCTGACAGTCATGTTCCAATCATCTACAGAAAAATCCATTAGGACATGCAGAAAGTCTTCTCTCTTCACTTTCACCAGATAATCCTCAAAGTATGTCCATGAATGTCCTATTTTAAAGCAATAATACACTTGGGCTACAATAAGCAAACTAATCGGTTTTCTTTCCTTCCTTTTAATGATAAAATATGCAAAATACACAAGTTAGCCTCCACAGGAATAACACTTTCGATGAGTTCCAAAATGAATTGAGTAACCTTTTTCCAAAACTATTGAAGTTTTTCACATACAATGAAACATAGTGAAACATAATTATCCCCACATTTGTGCATAGTTACATTAGACTGGACATAGACTGGCCACAAAATGAGTTGCTGCTTGAACTGAAGTATTGTAATTGCACACAATCTGTGGATGGATTAATACTACAGTTGCAAACATGCACAGTACTGACCTATACTATAAAATGCCTGCACTAATTAAACTTAGATGATGTATGTCATGCATGATGGAAAATGCTAGCTTTTTTGCACTGCAGTGTAACTTATGGGATAGTTGAGCTAATGGGATACAGGTCAAACAAAATGATTAAAAATGAAAAGATGTATTGAATGACATTTTGCAGGACCTCAGTCGCTGTATGGGGGGTAAGACAACATCAGATAAGGAGGTAATGCAGCCTCAGTGGAGGCTTTCCAGTGCCGGAGGTACAAAGGCAGGTACAAAGATGGAGATTCTGGCTGTGAGCAGCAGGAGAGCAGCTTTTCAAACAGTGAACTAATTAGTTCGCTGGTGAGGATAAGTCTTCCTGTAAGCGTTTCATTTCTCTTTTACACACTTTTTCTTAAGCATTTAGGCATAATGAAATACCACTGAACGTACTATGTATTTGTTCATTTAAAGCTATTTTTATATAATCATCAGAAGTTTTTATAAACATGAGAAATGGGTCATGAGGCTGTGAAAATTATATGCTTTACCTCATAGGAAATCAAACTGAGAACCTCTAGCTCCCAGAGTGCAGCAGGATTATTAAGCTCAAAATACAGTATAAGGTGGAAGGTGTTATTAAAAGTTTTTGTTATAAGTCGGAATGCACCAATCGGATACCAGTATTGGGCTTTGGCTCCGATACTCAGTGTGTGTACTTGTATTCGAACTCGCAAAAATAATCTGATACAATTGAACCGATACCACTTATGGCCATGTGACATTCACAGTTCAATGCAGCAGGTACACGGCGGTGGAATAGTGTGTGGGGAGTGTGAAGAGTGTGGAGATTTAACGAAATAAATGACGGTGATAAAAGTAATGCTGACTGCAAGTAACGTTAAAGACACAGACAGATATGGACGGAGTGTTCTGTCCGTCCTCTGCGTACATTCCATCCATTTTCCAGGTACTCACGGATGCGTACCCTGATGGAGAATACCAGCGGGAACCGTGGAGGTAAAGGATCTGTTCAAAGAGCAACTGTGTGAGTTAGAGAAAAACTACTGACAGATTTATGACAGCTACCCAGGGCTGGGCCGGTTTCCATCCTACTTATAATACTATGGAAGTACGGAGCGGTGCAGACAGTGCTGCTAACGGAAGTGAAAGCGAAACTTATCGCTCATTTATCTTTTCTGTACCTGCTGAAGCTAACCTTTCAAACCTTATCAGTGAAAACGCTGCAATATTATAGTATCCACATTAGTGTTACCTCTGTCGTCTCCATGTTTGTTATTACTGACTTTCTTCTTCTCAAAAAATTTTATTCTTCTTCATGGTATTTGTCCAGTATGGTTGATTAAGAGCGGCGCCCCCTGGTGGACTGATTGACAATCGCTCATTCCAACACATTAAATGCCAGTAGCAGCACCTTGTTACAGTCAGACTAATAACAATGACAATAAAGCACATATACAAAAGGAACTAAGAACTGGAATGGGATTATTAAGTACTCGTATCGGTACTCGGTATCGGCAAGTACTCAAATGTAAGTACTTGTACTCGTACTAAGTCTGGAAAAAAGTGGTATCGGTGCATCCCAAGTTATAAGTCATCAATCTGCACATATAAGTTTGACCTCTTGCCATGCACATTCCTTGAAAGGTTATTTAATACTACTGTAACTGCATAATTTGACTCATATTGAATGTTGGCTGCGAATACACTGTCATTCTTTTTAGGAAATGCCTTATGTTTATTTCTGCCTTTTGTAGCATGAATTATAATCACAAAGCTTGAACAGTTGATTGAATGATTGATTGATTGATTGATTGATTGATTGAAATCTTTATTTCGAACATGTGGACAATGAAATTAAAACAAAAACCAACCAACAAAATATCAGTACTAGTACAAAAAAGGTTGGTAAGTAAACAAAAGAGAGAGAGAGAAAAAAAAGAAATTTTTAATAATAATAATAATAATAATAATAATAATAATAATAATAATAATAATAATAATAATAACAATAACAATAATAATAAATAAATAAATGAAATGATATTATACAGGCTGAAAAAGGAGTAGGAAGAAGTGAAAACTTATATATTTATATCTCCAATCTCAATCTTGTTATATTTACATTTGACGTCAGTTTTCTTTATCAAATGTTCAGACATTTCCACTAAAATTATTGTTTGTGTATGTGTTTCTATATTATATTTCTATGCCATGTGATTCATGTGTCACTTTCCTGTTGACAGTATCACATACAAAGTCAGAGAAGGACAATGTCACCGCAGATTAACGCGGACAATCACAGACACAGATGAGAGCATATTACCGAGGCTGAATCATGTCTCCAACTTGAAGCCCACTGTACCGGTGTAATGAACATGCCTGTGCATGCTACCCTTGTAATTAGTAGAAGAGAACGTGCATATATGCCCTGTTAGCCAAACAGTAGGAATGTCCGATCTGCCCACTGAGCACTAACCTTCTCAGCAGCTGGTGGGATTGGCATCACACTGAGTCCGAATGGGTGTCGATTACACAGTGTAGATGTAAACAAAAACAGAGAAAATGGGCATTACAGACCAAGTGTGCAATGTGTATTTGCATATGATTTACTCCATTATGAAATCCCGCTTTGTTGATGTTATTCACAGCACTTGGAATATGTTCCTTCAATCGAGAACTGAGCATCAAATCATGAAGGCTTATTGTGATGGGCGGCTGTGACTTCTTTTAAGTAAACAGCATTAAGCCTTAGTTGGATCTCAAAGGAAGTGATAGAATTATTATCATAAGATTCTTAACAAATTTAACTGTGCAGCAAAAGATAGTGAATAGCTTTTATTCTGATCCATATCTGTAATTAAATGAATTTCTCTTTCAGATATGGATACACCTATTTCAACCACATCTGACCTCATAATAGTTGGTTCAAGAAGGTGATATTTTGATTATTTATTTGCATTAAAATCATCACAGGTATCATCCGATTGTGACCTTTCTCTGCATCAGTATGCAAATGCTTATGTAATACTGAATGCAGTCAGTGATGAGTAGGCTTTTACATGTATTATCACATTAAGGTGTGGATTTAATAAACCGACTGCCATGTAACATGTAACACGACGTGTAACATTTGGAGACAGCTATCAGACGATTTTGCATTTCAGAGAGAGCATTGTGGATGTCAGTTAGATGTGACTGTAGCTAACACATATGAGCTGTACATACGGTAAATTGCTGAAATTTAGCTTGAAAAATAACTGGTTTCAGACAAATCATATATAAAAGTATGATTGGTTTTGACCTTTACTTGTAGTTCAATATTTTTTACATGACAGCAGACGTATCACAGATGCTTTATACCCCAGCTCAGGTCTCTGGAGGGGAGTTTATGTAATATTTGTTGTGGGTTTGCCAGTGGACTTAAAATGTTGACATAACTGCCTAGGTGGTAGTGCACCTAATATCAAAGGTGTGTGTACTTGTGTGTGTGTGTTTGTGAGATGGAATTAAAATGATCAATCCCTGCAAAAGACTTGATGCCTTTCCCTACCCCACCTTCTCTTTTTGTCTCTGCGTGAAGCTCCTAGAGTTACGTAAACAGTGCAGCAAAGGGCAGCAGCTCTGTGACGTCCAAGGTTAAGCATTTATAAGATCACTCAGTGGTAGTCACATTTGCCACCTTGGCTGCTCAGTGAAGTAACACAGGTTTGGTATTAGCCATTACCTATAATACAGGTCTGCAGAATGCCTCATGGAAAGAGTGAAGTTAGGAAAGCCAATTTTCCAACAGTGTTTCAGACTGAGCTCCTTTGTATTTAGACTCACTGGGAAACAAACAAGCCTGTTACATCTGCGACATACAAGTGGCCAAACACACTGGGAAAAATAAACTGAATATTCTGTTAACAATAAAAGCTCTTATACTCTTTATCAAAAGATTCAGTGTGCAAGATTTAGGGTGACTTTATCTGTAGAAACAGAATAAAAACATTCACCATAATTATGTCTTTCCATAGTGTATAATCACCTCAATAATAATCACTGTGTTTTCATTATCCTGTATGATATCTGCTATAATTACATTCAGTTCATACCAGATGCCATCAAGTGTTAAGGATTACAATCACGGTGTTTAGTGACTTTAGGCCCAAAATGGACAAACCAAACTCTGGCTCTAAGTCTTCAATATTTTGCAGCTTTAAAAATTACTGTAGAGGAAGGAGTTAGGGGTACCCTCTGATGCCGCGTTTCCACTACATGGAACCGGCTCGACTCAGCTCTACTCGACCCAGGTACCAGGTCCTATTCCTGGAGACCGTTTCCATTACAGGATACTACCGATTTTACAGTACCTGGACGTCATAGCAATGCGGTGCGTTACTTCCGTGTCATCTGCTCAGAGAGTTGCTGATAAACTTGTTGCTTGTTGTCTTGTCAAGCTCATGCTGAATTTTTATGTTGGCCACCAAAGACTAATAATGCTGCGTTTTCACTACGTGGTACCGGCTCTACTTAACTCGACTCGGCCTTTTTGCATTTGCATTACGAAAAAGGACCTGGAATCTGGTACCTGGTACTGGTTTTTTGGTATCACCTCCGCCGAGGTTCCAAGACTGGGGAACAGACACTAAAACATGCCGTGTAAACACTGCAGACCACTGACTGATCAGAGAGTTGTCTATGTGACCCGTCATTTTACAAAAAACAGATGCGTAAGAAGTTGACAGTAAATATAGCAGTAGGTTAATCCACATGATAACAGCCCGCAAATCTACACCATTCAGTCAGGAGATTCAGTCTTTGGTGGCTGATGTAAAAATTCAGCATGAGCTTGACGAGACAACAAGCAACGAGTGAGTTAATCAGCAACTCTCTGAGCAGACGACATGGAAGTAACACACCACATTGCTATGACGTCCAGGAATACGGTCTCCAGGAATAGTATCTGGTACCCGAGTCGAGTCGAGTCGAGTCGAGTCGAGTTGAGCTGGTTCCACGTAGTGGAAACGCGGCATAAGTTACAGTCTCTAACTTCACTATTAGATGAAACTTATATTACAGACTAAACCTTTAAAGGGGTCATATTTTGCTAAACCCACTTTTATTAGTCTTTGGTACATTTATTTGTGCACACACACACACACACACACACACATACACACACAAATTTTTTAAACGGCCCACAACGTTTAACTTTCATGGGGCCCACAATTGCTAGTGGCGCCCCAGATACAAGCTATTGAGAAATTAAGTGAAAAACCAATGCAAAAAATGAATACAACTCTGGATGGAAGTATCATATTTAATGTGACTGATGAAATAATGTGTCACTTTTTTTCAGTGAGTGTACTTCCTTTTTTCTTTGTGTATTTTTTATCTATGAAGTGATATATCTTTCCCTGCAGTTTTTCTTACAGTTTAGCAGTTGTTTAGGTGATTGATACTCATTTTGATGGTTGTCGGGTAAATTAGCTTCTGAACTTACTACCATTTCTTTAGATTCAAATAGTAATCATGTAAGCAGTCACTTCACAGATATAAAGCAGCGTTAGCATTCAGTGAAATCACTAGATGAATTTAAGACAGTTTTCTTACAGCTTTAACTCAAGAGATTTTTTTTTTTTTTTTTACCTTTCTAGCACTCGAAGTACAGCATGCCCAACATCTAGTTGCTATTTTTGCTCCTGTTATTTGGTTCTGAACAGGAAACAAACAGTTTATCATATTTTTTTTTACCCTAAAACATCCCAAACTGCTGATGGTAATGAGGGTAAGAGCAACAACACTGACCTGAGCTGGAAAATATCACATAGACCTGGAGGATTTGACCCAGCAAAAGAGTCTCTTTATGTGTGGCACAGTGGGCGATCCTTTCCACAATATGATGAATGATGATTGTAGTAAAGATTAGAGCAGCTTAGAGACATGTTTGATGAGTATGAACAGGGGCCGGTAGAATTCTACTTATCAATGCATTGATTCATTAGAAAAAATAACAATCTGGCTACATAAACTCTAGGTCAGGACATCAGGAGAACCATGTAAATCACCATCTGTTGGCTGTGTGTGGGGTTATGAACTGATGCCAGTCATTCATGCAATGATTCAGACACAGAAAGGTCGGAAATCTGAAAACACTCTGCTAATAGTCTGTTCTCTTTAACCATCCTCATCCCTTAACATGCTACAATTACGCCAATGAATCTAACATTACGTCTTTCTCTGCTTAAATACATTAAAATTGCTCTCCATTTTACTCGGCTCTCAAAGAAACCAGTGAGATAAATAACAAACTAGAATCGCAGGTGTCATTCTCCTTGTGTTGTTTTGCTTCACATATTTACAACCTCATGCTGTACGTCATGTAGTGAGCTCAGCGTCAGGTTGCACGCATCTGATAAAAAACTGAGTTGACAGATTGTTGGTTAAAGAAAACATACAGCTGGACTACAAACTAGACCTGGACCGAGGCCAGAGCTCTGATTGGCTTTGAAACCTGAAGCTTTTGTATTGGAAACCATGAGCTTGTGCTTCATTCAACAGTTTCTCTGTAAGATGGCCTAGACTGACACGCAACAGCCTCAAGTCTCACGCCATGTGAATACAGTGAGACCCCTCCTCCTCTTCAATACGCAGAATCATTAATCAGGGGCTATTGTTCCATGACGGCAGAAAATTGCAATCCTTAGGTCCGTTGTTCTTTGTGAAACACAGACGATCAAGTTAACAGGACGGATACTTACATACCTATTGTCTAAACTAAAATACATCTTGGTCATTTATGTTCTTAACCCTTTCATACATACTGGTCATTACAGAGGACAGTTATTCTACAGCTGTTCTCTTTTATATTCATGGGTTTTGTTGTTGTAGTTCCATATCAGCCAACACAATGGACACTAATGCACCATCCCATACACTGCAATTCATATCATTACTGAAACTTTATGTTTTTGATAAACCTGATCTACGCTAACATGTTTGAGTGTAAATCAGTTGCAAA
The DNA here is from genome assembly GCF_902148855.1 of Sphaeramia orbicularis. Classification (NCBI taxonomy): domain Eukaryota; kingdom Metazoa; phylum Chordata; class Actinopteri; order Kurtiformes; family Apogonidae; genus Sphaeramia; species Sphaeramia orbicularis. The sequence goes on along the minus strand of NC_043964.1, from coordinate 28,377,935 downwards.
TTGTTATTAGAACCGAAATTAACACTTTTCTTAAACAAAAAGGTTTTTTTAATATATACAGGGTGTCCCAAAAAAATGTATACACACTTTAAATAATTGTGAAGTAGGTGTTTACTAAAATTCATTTAATTTTCAAAATATAATAGAATTTGCAAACATCATTTTATTGTTTTGTCACCGCCTGTTCTCAAATTGATGTCCGTTCTGGTCCAGACACTGCTGACAATGCAAAACAATGAAATTGCACACATCGTGAAACAGTTCCCTTGGTATTTGTGCGCATTCACGTTCAATGGCTGCACTCAATTCAATTCACCTTTCTTCAAAGTTTAGTCTGGCTACCATCATTAATTCCAATGGGTTTAATTTGCAAAGAAAAAACAAACAATTGAGTTATCAGCTGCTAAAGTGTGTATACATTTTTTTGGGACACCCTGTATTATCTCCATGAAATGAGTAAGAACTAGTATTAGAGCAGACGTGGGCATTGTAAGGCCCGGGGGCCACATGCGGCCCGACAGCTGATCCTAACTGGCCCACATGAGGTCATTGGCAAATTAAAAGTCAATGCAAATATATATCATCATAATAAACGTAACCAATACAACCGCACTGCTTTTATTTTGAAGGATCTGCTAATTTACCATTTTTTCACACATACTCTCTGTACTTGCATAAGGCTTATGCACTGATTGGTTTGTTGGTCAGTTTCAGCCCATGAAGATGTCAGCTAAAGGCAAAAAAAGAAAGACTGATTCAGAATGCAGTTTTTAACAAAACATGGACTTGTAAGTATTTCTTTACTGAAGTCAGAGGTAAAGAAAAAGAAAAGGAACTGTGATATGCAAACAAAGCTGGATGCATTTATAGTTTTTCATGTAAAGTTAATGTGGAGCTGGTTTTGCACATTTTCAAAAGTCTTTTTGCGAATATTCATTAAATAGTTGTATTCTGTGCTCCACATTTTCATTACCTCCGCCAAGGAGGTTATGTTTTTGCCGGCGTTGGTTTGTCTGTTTGTTTGTCTGTCTGTCTGTGTGCAAGATAACTCAAAAAGTTATGGACGGATTTGACAATGATTACATTTTTGTGGTGATGGGAGGGGGGGCGGCGGCACTGATCTGCCTTCGCGGAGGTCTGTGCTCTCCGAGTGCTTCTAGTTTTATTATTGTATTGTTGCATTTACTTTTTTTGTATTATAGTAAAGTGTGTGTGTATATATATATATATATATATACATACATACATACATACATACATATATATATATATATATATATATATATATATATATATATATATATATATATATATATACATACATACATACATACATACATATATATATATATATATATATATATATATATATATATATATATATATATATATATATATATATATATATATGTATGTATAGAGAGAGAGAGAGAGAGAGAGAGAGAGAGAGAGAGATTAAGGAGAGCTGCAAGTGTATTGATCCGGCCCTTAACAACTGTCAAAGTTTCTCATGTGGCCCCATAGGAAACTTAATTGCCCACCCCTGTATTAGAGTATGTTAAAATGTGAGAGAACATCAGATTAGCTGCTTCAAAAATGCTTTTGTTTCATAGTTTTCACACCTTATATCACTTTCTGATATTGCGTTTTAAATACATGTTTCTTTGCTTCAAAAATTAAACACATGGTGTCCAAATGAGTGGACATTTTGATAACTCCATGAAAAATAGGTTCATTTACCATTTACCCAAAAAATTCAGTCTCATTGTTTTTTTTTTCGTGCCTAAAAAGGAATAAAAACACTCGGGAGAAAAATCTTGACTAAGGTTTTCATAATTCATGCATCAAAGGGTTAAAAAGCAAATTAGAAGATAATCATCTTACTAAGGTTTATACTCATCTAGGCCTGTGTCAAGAGTATAAAAAACTTTGTTTCTCTGGACAAAGCATCATTAGTATGGATTGTGTGTGATCTTCTAGTTTTAACATTCCACTGCGCCTGCATTTGAAAGAATTGTACTTGAATCTCCTTTATTAAAAATATCTGTACAAATGGACAGCACTTAACAATAGCAGCCAAAAATACTAGAACACTTGACATATTTAAGAAGTTTCATCTCTCTCTTTTTCTTCTAAATAGGCCATTAACCCATAAAGACTCAAACATCCACCAGCAACCAAAAGCATGTACTGATCTAAAATGTTTAATACCTGTTGATCCACAAATCCTATCAATACATGTAAATAACTGGTGTAAAATACAATTTGTCACACAATTTGACATTTCATGGTGATCAGATATGACCCATTTGGACGTTCAGAGGCTCCGTAGTGAACGTGGAAACACCGTCATCTTTGATTCATCAGTAAAACCCATGGAGTTGGATCAATGACAGTGGATGGAGACACTTGGTTTATGTTCAGTTAATGACAGATCTTACTGAAAAGTCAGTTTTTCATCAGTTCTCTCTCTTTTGATATAATAACCTTTGAAATTACAGTGAGTTTTCATGAACATCTAAATTAAATACAGAAAGTTAAATATAGGAAAATACATGATTTACAGTAAAAAAGCAATTGCTAAATTCAGAAGATAATATTATAATAAATGGTAATAAATCCCTTAAGCAAGTTTAAATAGAGAGAAAAATTCATTTGGGAACTACCAGAAAAGTAGCACTGGGTCTTTATGGGATAAAATACCCCCAAAAAATGAATGGAATATCTACAAAGTCATCATGCTCTATAAACTATTCAATAGAGCCATTATAAAGAAGAGATTTAGGTCATTTTCCAACAAAAAAGCAGGCTAGGCCTATTTCAGTGTCAATGTCACACATTCATTTTCCTTCACACGAGAAGCCAATTTACTTGTGTGATCACTGTCAGGTGTGATCATAGTGAAAATGATGGTGATGAAAGAACACACAGCTGTGTGATTCTTAACTATGTAAAAGACAGATCCAGCTCATTGAGTGCATATCAAAGTAAGAAGTGGACAAAAACAATAGGACTCACCTGATATTACATGTGATGGGGCAGCCGTGACCTAGATGGCTGGAGAGTTGGCTTGTGACTGAAGGGTTGCCAGTTTGATTCCCTGGACTGGCGGAGAGTTGTTGGCTGATGTGCCCTTGAGCACGGCACTCAACCCCCCATCTTCTCCCCGGGTGCCTGACATAGTGAGGCCACTGCTCCACATGCAGTATGTGTGACGCATGATCTAGTGATGAGTTAAACTCAGAGGACAACTTTCGGTGTGTGTGACAAACTACGACTGAAAAAAATAAAGATTCTATTCTATTCTATTCTATTCTATTCTATTCTATTCTATTCTATTCTATTCTATCTTTTGTGCTCAGAATAACCGTCTGTATATTTTATTAACATTATAAAATGAAATCATGTTTTGGAGGCAAAAAAGGATCAATATCAGATCTGTTAGAGGTTCTAATAATTTGGCCACTACTGTATGTATTTTATAAGTGCTTTAGCAACACAAACGGACCAACTATCACTTTATAAATAACTACAAGAGACTCTTTCTAAATCCTATCCAGAAGTGTTTTATAACGATGAATTTTGCAATTTAAACTGGGTCAAATTCCCATCTTTTGAGTTATGAATTATAATGTGTCTGTAGTGCTGCCCAAATATAAAAAGCTATTACATTTTTTGGATTACTTGGAGGTAAAATCGGTCAAATGTTACATTACTGTATAACAAGTCCATGTTTGCAGAAGCTGTGAAATGACCTCTTGCAAAGGAGCAGTATTTTTAACTTTTATTAGGAAATGATGTGAAGCAAAGGTCATAAGAGATGTGGAACACATTCAGTTGTAGGCACAGTGACATTTCACTCTGCAGGGCCTGTGTGATGGGGGCCTAACAAAATACCAGAAGCCTAAAGCTATGAAAATGGTCATAGAGTCATACTGTATCTCACACTCACAGCCTCCGAGACGTCTGTGTGCAAAAACAAACACCTTGAACACAAATGAGCATATGTTTTAGCTGAGTGATAATGAGACTTCTCACTCTTTAATCAAGCATATTACGCACATGAAACTGTTCATGTATGAACTGTTATTACGACAAATGGAGGGTGATGTAATAAGTGTTCTTGCTCTGTCTGCTTCCAGATTCCAGACTTATGTGTGCTGGTACCAAAACACGTCACTGCAGATGTTTTGTGAAGTCAGTCAACCAGTGTGTGGTTCCTCTGCTCTACAGAACATTAGAAACAATCGTATGCAGCTCCTCTTGGCAAAGGAAGACGTATTTCGCAGATTACATCTGAACAATCTGCCACAGTAACGTCACAACCTTTGCTGTGAGTCATAAGTCACCTACAAAATTGAAGAAATCCGTTATCACATCTAATTCATTTGCGCTTTCACAATAAAATGTAGTTTAAGTCTGAATGAAAACTGGGACCCATTCTTGCTTGTTTATTGCCACTTTTAAACCAGGTCACTAAATCAAAACACATCATTTTTGTTTTTCTATCACCTGTGAAGCTTCCTGTCCTCACACAGGCCCACAGCCTTTCTTTCTGTGGGATTTTCTGTCGTCTTAACTAATTGATGAAGGTAAACATGGCTGAGAAGGAAATGAGTCTAATGTGTATTAGTAGCCATGGCCTGAGTGGGCTGGAACTGGTGTGTTTACTCTGCTTGAGGGCCGCGTTGCCAGGACATTGTGTGTGTGGAAGTCTGCTCATGTAACAGAACAGACAGAAAAGAGGCTGGGACAGTCATGGTTCAAGACTGACGACGAGAGCGAAAGACAAAGACAGTGTGTCCAGCAGCAACTTTATATGTACAGACTGCGTGTGTGTGTGTGTGTGTGTGTGTGTGTGTGTGTGTGTAGGTGTGTGTGTGTGTGTGTGTGTGTGTGTGTGTGTTTTCTATGACTGATCTTGGGCTGGCATTCAGGTGAATGGCCAAGGTCTGTGTATTTGCCCTTGAGCCTCGACAAAATCTGCAGCGAAAATGTTTCTCTTCCTCTCACCAAACAAATAGCACAATCTTCTTCTGACCTTTTGGCTGTAATGTGTTTTAGAGCAGTTTGTGACTATTTTATAAGTAAAGACTTTCTCTGAACAGAACAAAAACTCCCATTATAATCATTGCATAAACCACTGCACCAGTTATTTTGTTTGACAAAATGATTTAGCAGCAGAGGAAGCACTCAGACCCTGCTTTTAAATGTTAATTAAAGAAAAAGGCTAAGAGCAGAAATGTAATATTACTCTTATAATTATTGATTCATCCATGTTTTCACCTTTAACCCTCAAAGACCTGACCACATGACAAAAGGAACTGCTAATTTATAAAATTATTAACTTATGAATCATTAATCCTATCATATTAAAATAATTCAGGTAAAATACAGTTTCTCATCTTTTTTTTCAGCGTTCTTTTTATTGGTAAAAAATGTAAAAAAAAAAAAGTGACAGTCATACAAGAAAAAAACAATACTTTGGAATTTTCCATATAACATATATACAATACCCACCATCTCCCTCCCCCCACCCTACAAAGTCCTGGGTAACGGTAACATTATATTAAAATAATTCAGGTAAAATGTTGTTTCTCATCTTTTAAGCTGCATCAGATGTGTGTTTTTTTGGTGAACATGGAAACACCATCATGTTCTGCAGCAGTTATTCACCAGTAAAAGCCATGTAATTTGACAAAGAACAGTTTCTGACACATCTTTTTATGTTCTTTCAATAATACATTTTGCTTTCTTCTCTGTTTTAATATAACCCATGAATTTACTCTGAGCTTTTCTGAACATGTACATAACCATTAAATTAAATATAGGAAAATACCTGATTTTCACTGAAAAATGCAACATGCAGAGAATAATATTAAAATAAATGGTGATGAGGTGTCATTTAATTTGGCACTGGAAAAACTGACTTTGACAAGATGTGGTTTATTTTCCAAACCTTCATGAATAACCTAAATGTGCAAATGCTTAGAACTGGACAAGGACTGTTGCAACCACCTTTATGACCTCAAAATAGCTTATTACTAGTTCTGTGGCTGGAGTATTACAGTGGTGCGCAAAAATATTAGAACACTTGTCAAATCTTAAAAAACTGCTGGTTTATTTGTTCCCAGAGCCTGAATTTCACTTTTTTTTTACCATTGCAAAAGGTAAAGGCAAAGGTACTGAAAATATTTCACCTACAAATTTATCAGTCCAGTAATTGTTTTACATTTTTCTCTAATATTTAGTGTGGACCCCCTTGGCAACAATCACAGCAGCGCATCTTTCTGGCATTGTGTCGATGCATTTTCTGAGAGTTTCAACCCAGTTTCAATGAATTCCACACTCTAAGAAGCTCATTCCAGAGACTTTCCCTAGAGTTTTCTTAGATTATTGAACAAACACATTCACCATTCACTATCAAAACAGCCAATCTAGAAAAACAAACTCTTGAAATAACAAAGAACTGCCCATGACAGCAGGGCAAAATGCACGGACACAAAGAGAAATGCTATGGGCCAGGATGTGACATTACATCTATCATATTACCATGCAGTGTTATGGCAGTGACATGCTGAACAAGGCATTCTGCACGTGTCCTATTATACATATAGCTGGGAACACACTGGCTTAATTACCGACCAGTAGCCAGCGGTGTAGAATTGCATTGGTCCACTCTATCCTGGTTACACAAACCCAACGCTCACACCTTATCTTGGACAGGCAGGCTTAGGTACACCTATCTGGTTTCACCCCTGATGCCCCAGAGTACTAAAAAAGGTCATCAGTATGTGCAAGTTTGATCTCCTGATGAACGCCTGGTAAATAGATGCAGGACCAAATATTCTTAGATTTATTATGGACAATATGAAAAGAAACAAAACAGTATTTTGGGATGTGAGGACAGAGAGGAAGCAAAGAAAAACAACGGACACGGCCAATGAAACATGAAATCCTCTAAAAGGAGGTTATTCATTCAGTAAACATCACACATGACAACTGCAGGAGTAACACATGAACCACACCTTTTGCATGTTTCTTCTTCTTTTATTTTGGCTTCGGAAGTGATGATCTCTCTCAACAGTGAGGTGAGAATATAAGTGAAAGACGATAAGTGGTTAAGGTGGTAAAGCAGATGAGCAGAGTTTGAGTCACACACTCTGGGCTCTATCTTTAGAAAGACTGCGTGGTACTTCGATTAACGCATATGAGAAAATCAATACAAATTACACTTCCAAGCATCAGTTACACACAGATGTTCTTCAATTGGATTCTTTATCACGTTTTCACACTGTTAGCAGCATTCGTGACTAAAGGTTTTTGTTATTTTTAGAGGATGTCATTTTTCTCAAAGATCTGGATGATAACTCCTGTAGATGTTTTGCTTTATGTTGGCTAATAATACAACAATAAAGTGACATGGTTACTCCCATAACAACTGTATGTGATTGATATCAGACAAATATGTGGATTCTCAGTAAATAAAGTACTGCCCCCCCCCCCCCCCCCCCCCCCCAACATGCTCTGTCTGCTGGTGTGTTTCACTGCACCCCCCTCCATTTCCCTTAAGTCAAACTGCACTTGGTTTCCAGGAAAAGGCAGTTCACCACCTACACAGAAGCATTTTTCTAAATAATTTGGCCATGATATGATCAGGCTAAGACTTTGAAGTGACCCAGTGACCCTTTTGTGTCAGTTCCCAAATGACATTTTCCTCTATATTTAACCCTTCTTAAGTGATTTATCACCCTTCATTATAATATTATCCTCTGTATTTTGCATTTTAGCAGTATAAATCAGATATTTTCCTATATTTAATTTACTGACAATGAAAATGTTCAATAAAGCACAGATTAAAGTTTAGGTTTATTCTATCAAAAACAGAGAAAACTGCAGAAAAAGTGACTTTTTCAGTCAAATTGAACATAAATCAAGCATTTCCATCCACTGTCATTGATCAAACTTCATGAGTGTTACTGGTGAATCAATGTTTTATCACCATTAATTATAATATTATCCTCTGAATTTTGCATTTTTTACAGTGAAATTCATTTATTTTCCTATGTTTAATTGACTGATCATTAAGATGTTCATAAAGCCTCAGAGTAAAGTTAAAGGTTATTGTATCAAAACAGAAAAAAACATTGAGATGGTGACTTTTTCAGAAAAATATAGCATTAACTGGACACAAATCAAGTGTCTTCATCCACTGTCATTGATCCAACTCGAGGGATTTTACTGGTGAATCAATGTTGTAGAAGATGACGGTGTTTCCACAGTAACTATGGTGCTTCTGAACGATCCAAATGACTTTCAGAAGCATTTGATGACCACGAAAAGATGACAAACTGCATTTTACACCAACTATTGGCATGTATTGATAGAATTAGTGGATCAACAGGTAGTAAACATTTTAGATCAGTATGCTTTTGGTTGGTGGTGCATGTTTGGGTAAAGGCTGATCCACATTAAAACATTGTAATTACTGTGAAATTGTGCACTGCTTTGAAATATGTTTAATTAAAGTAATGCATACGCTGCAGATTTATGTGCAAAAAATATAGTTTGTGGCACATAATATGATATAGCGCTTTAAATGATAATCTTGAGCGTTTTAAACTCCACAAATAATCCGTTTTAACGTTTGGTTTTGGGTGTTTGCGCATAAAAAACGAAATTCGATCAAAATCCAAGAGTAGATATATTCAGACAATTCTGCAGAATACTCCTGAAAACATGCCCAGTTCTTCTCCCTTTTCTTGATGAGGGCTGGCCACAGCTGACGCACAAAAACAGCCACAGTAACATTATAATTTCAAGTCTGCTCCTGCTCCCTAAGGCAGAGCGTGACGCATGACGCATCAGGGAGGCGCGGCAAACTTCCCCCATAAATTGTCCGCTTGCCCTCCTGTGTCTTCAGACAGAGAGGTTAGACCCCCTCGGATCACTGAAAAGGATCTTAAATCTTTCCTATTCACCCTTATCCACTGGGTGCAGCTGCAGCAAGCATGATAAAGAAAATGTCACCATCCGAGAACGACTTTGACATACCCGCCAAGAATTGCCACAGGATGGTGATTCTGGGCTCCACTAAAGTTGGGAAGACAGCTATCATCTCTCGGTTTTTGAACGAAAGGTTTGACGACCAGTACACACCTACTATTGAGGACTTTCATAGGAAATTCTACAGCATCAGAGGGCATGTTTACCAGCTGGACATCTTGGACACATCTGGAAATCACCCATTTCCAGCAATGAGGAGGCTTTCAATACTCACTGGTAAGTTGAGTTTTTACAGGATTTATTTGCTTACATGCATATTCTCCATCTGCACTTCAAAACACTGCATCTGTTTTTTTTTTTTAATTATTATCATCACACTAACTCTGTCCTCTCTTTTGTCTTGCAGGTGATGTATTCATCTTGGTTTTCAGTCTGGACAACAGAGACTCATTCCAAGAGGTGCAACGTCTCAAGCGTCAAATATTCGAAACAAAGTCCTGCCTGCGAAATAAAACCAAGGAAAACGTGGATGTCCCGTTGGTCATCTGCGGCAACAAGTGTGACAGAGACTTTTACCGTGAAATACAGGAGGATGAGATTGAGCAGCTGGTTGGAGGAGACGAGCACTGCGCCTACTTTGAGATCTCAGCAAAGAAGAACATTAACGTAGACCAAATGTTTCAGACTCTGTTTACCATGGCCAAGCTGCCCGACGAAATGAGCCCCGACCGACACTGCAAAGTTTCCCTGCAGTACTGCGAGGTTCTCCACAGAAAGTCCTTCAGAAACAAGAAGTGCAAAGACGGGAATGCATATGGTGTCGTGGCGCCGTTTGCACGGAGACCAAGCGTGCACAGTGACTTGATGTATATTAAAGAAAAGGCAATTGGAGGCAGTCAGACCAAAGAGAAAGGCTGCATCATTTGCTGACACTGTACATCCCAGTGTGCAAAAGGACTTGATAAGACTCTTACCTGAACTACTGCAGTCAGAACATGCCCCCAAAAAACAGTGGATTTTCTGTGCACATAGGACAAGTGTCTCAGCTCACTGGCCTAAAACCTGTGTAATGATACAGTAGATAATCTGAAGATGCTGTAAAATCTACTAGAGTTTGCCTAAAGTGGCACTGGAGAAAAAAAAATAAATGTTTACATTTTGCTATTTTTAAAGACTTGAATGTATGTTGCATTATGAACAAATTTTATTGAGTATGTATTTATGTCTACACCAACTTTTGCAAAAAAAGAAAAAAAGAAAAAAAAAAAAAAAGGAAATAAAAACTTGTTACTTTTAAACTCGTTCTCTCTTTGCTCCTGCAGAATATTATCCATCAATGCACCATCACTCCCCACTTGTTAGAAAACTGACCCTTTGGAAATATGAGAATATGCATGATAGGATATGAGAATATGCCTAATAGGTTATGTTACAGACAAAATAACTGATACATAATTGATGTGACACCAGTTCCTCAACACACACACACACACACACACACACACACACATACACATATGTAATTTGTATATAAATCTTAGGACTGAACAGTATTAAAAAAGATTCTGACTGAAAATGCAATTGCAGCATATATATATATATATATATATATATATATATATATATATATATATATATATATATATATACACACATTTTTTTTTTTTTTAGTTGGAAGCATCATTATTACATCTCATTTTCACTAAAGAAAATATGATTTTTCAGCTGTTTGTGCCAGTAAGCATTTTCCATTACATCTACAGAATATGAGCCTGGACATCTCAGTAAACATCACAATGCTTCCCTCAGACATTGTGACTAAATTAAGCTGAAGTATAACTTTTGGGAGACAGATATTGCATTGAAACTTGATTTAGCTCATAGTTTAATAGTTCGATCTAGTTTATTTATTTATATTTAATTGTTAAAAGTTTTACTTTTGTGGTCATGCAAATAAAGTACGCATTAAGTCAAATACAAATAAGTTTATTTTATTACAAAATATATAAAAAACAAAACATCACGTTAATACAAATAATACCTTTAACAACAAAATTGAGACTAATGAGTATTCTGACGTTCAAAATCCATTGCAGGATGAAACAGAAGATGTTTTGGATCATTTCCATGTGTCCTTTATGTCCATCACATAGTGCTCCGTACATCAGTGGGTCATGAAGCCCTTCCTCCTCCTCCACAGTGTTTGGACATCCTCCACTTAATGCAACAGTGTAGTCTTCATTTCACGATGCTTTTGGCACGTCAAACATACACAGACCTTTATATTTCTGCAGCAGTTGGTTCTTGGTCCGGACCTGCTCCCTCAGGGTGGCCAGCTGCTGCTGCTGCTCCTGCGGACTGCTGTCGATCCCAGGCATGGTGGAGATCTGCTCCCGAGCTTCCTGGATCTTTGCTTTTAGCTTTGCCAGGTCTTGGTGGACATCCTGGCTGTCTTTGTCCATGCTAAACGGGTGACACACACAGAGGAACACAGGAAAATGTTAATCTTCTGCTACCTTTCAATAATGTTCCCCTCTGTTGTTCTTGCTATACAGCTAACGTCAGGTTTAGCTAGCAGGGCTAACTGTTTACATTACAGATCGTGCCTGCGAGTCGTATACAACCGTAACATGTGCTTAACAGTCGGTTTTCCTACCATTTAATGATATCATGAACCAAAGGCAGCAAAGAGCAATCTTCGCTCTCTTTCTCTAGTTTTGGTTGAGCCACCGCCATCGCAAAAACAAACTGACGATGGCTTCACAGCGGCGCAGAAATTTGACGTAATACTTCAACTGATTACGTCATTTCATGTGAGTCGTGGGCTAATTAAAGCAATAAATGTTGTCACTTATAATTGTTGGAAACAGACTTGCATTTTACAACATAAAACTCTATCTATCTATCTATCTATCTATCTATCTATCTATCTATCTATCTATCTATCTATCTATCTATCTATCTATCTATCTATCTGTCTATCATAATTGTTTGATAACAGTGTTGTATTGTAACCCCCCCCCCCCCGATAAAACAGTACAATAATATAATAATGAAATTTTATATATATATATATATATATATATATATATATATATATATATATATATATATATATATAAAGCTGTGGCACCACGTCTATGGAATGACCTGCCTCTACACCTACGGTCCATGGACTCTGTAGAGAGCTTTAAGAAACACCTCAAAACCCTCCTGTTCAAAAAGGCTTTTTAGTCTCCTACCTGACCCAGGGCCACCACAAACTGATTACATCTATGTATTCATCATAACGTACTCCATGTGTCATCCCCCCCCCCCCCCCCCCAGTCTCTCTATATCTCTATCGTTCTCTCTTTTCTCCTCCTTTACTCTCTCTCTCTCTCTTTAACCCCAACTGGTCAAGACAGACAGCCATCCTTCAGGAGTCTGGGTCTGCTCGAGGTTTCTGCCCGATAAAGGGAAGTTTTTCCTCGCCACTGTCACTAATCACAAGTGTTTGCTTAATTTGATTCTGACTTGAATTGATAAAGCACTTTGTGACTCTGTCTGTGAAAAGTGCTCTATAAATAAAATTGACTTACTTACTTATCTATCTATCTATCTATCTATCTATCTATCTATCTATCTATCTATCTATCTATCTATCTATCTATCTATCTATCTATCTATCTATCTATCTATCTATCTATCTATCTATATATATATATATGATGCAATAATAATACTAATAATAATAATAATAATAATAATAATAATAATAATAATAAAATGAAGAATGACACAACATAAAAGCCATCAGAGGACTATACATGAAATATTGTTCAACAACTTTTATGTACTAAAGGGTGATTACTTTGTCACTGCGTCAGATCCACACATTAATAATTAAATCAGTTAATTGACTTTAACTTCAGTTGGGAGGCTTTGCTTCCACAAGTATAAACAGCCTGATAATTAAAAACCTTTTGATAAATTTCATGGACTAACATTGTCTCCGAATCCCACTGTTTGGAAGTGGCTGTTGGCAAGTTGTGGTGCATTTACGAGCAAATCCAGTTTGGCATAATCAAAACAGGCAAATTTGTGGTACTGTTGCAATAAGTGTTGTCTTCTAACTTTCCTTCTTGCTCTGGTATGATTCCCAATTTTTATTGATATAATAGATGAGCCAAGAGATGGCAAATAGTTTTTAAGAAATAATTTGTACAGTGAGAAATAGGGCAGTCAATAGGTTTTAGTCATCTCTACTTTTTTTTTTTAACCCGCCACCACCACCACCCCTCTTCAGAGGACAACTTCATTTTTAATTACAGCTTGTGTTGACGTAAGAATCTCAAACTTTATATTCACATGTTCATCCATTCCTTGCTTGTATAATCATCAGTCATCTCTACTTCAATGCCAAATGTTTGCAAAATGATGGCTAAAGACCTCATATGGCCTAGCCTACATTTTGTTGAATTAGGCCACACTCTAATATACGGAACAAATAGCCTTACCTATGATGGCTGGAAAGAAAAGCTTCACACCTCACTACCTAGCAACCAGTGGCATTTTTGCTTGAATATATCCTCCCGTGCCTGGCAAGTGTGACACAATATGTAGTGTGCATATAGAGTGAAACATAGCAACCTGTGCAAACACTGATGTGCAATGGCACCATTCTGGTTTAATGGACCACAACATTGTGTCTATGTGTCAGAGTAGTTGTAGGATTGTATATAGGTCATACCTTTCCAGTGTGAACTGACCTCGCTCACATACATGGGTGCTTAGTGTTACAAATAAGTTAATGAGACAGCTTAAAAGGAAATCCCCCAAAAAGAGCTGATAGAAAACCATAAGCATCACTAGTACTTCCTTTTATGATTTCATTTTACTATTTCAGCTGCTCACATTTCAGAAGTTAAGTATTATATATCAATAAAGACAGACATAGCAATGCTGTATCTCTCTCAATTTAATCTTCTTACTCGTCTTAACTGATTCATATTCCTGAGATACCAGACCTCAGTGAATGATCTCTCTCTTCCCAGTGCTAATTTGTTTTGTGATAGTGTTTTTTTAAAGACTGTAGTTTCTTTACTATTTTTGAATTTGAACATGAAAACATGTTCTGTAATTTGTTTTATGTTAAGCAGTCTCAAACCAGAAAAAAGTTAGGATTTTATGGAAGATGAAAATTAGAAAACAAAGCAGTGATTAAAATTTGATTAGATTTGTATTGTCAGTATGAACATAACATAATAATTTCTTTATGTTAATATACATTGATTCCTCACTCATTCAGCAACATATTAACCCATAAAGACCCAGTGCTACTTTAGTGGCAGTTTGCAAATGAATTTTTCTCTATATTTAACCTTTCTTAAGTGATTTATCACCATTGATTGTAATACTATCCTGCTTATTTTGCATTTTTTCGGTGTAACTCATGTATTTTCCTATATTTTATTCACTAATCATGCAGGTGTTCATAAAAGCTCAAAGTAAAGTTGAGGGTTATTATATCAAAAACAGAGAAAACTGAAAGAAAAGTGACTTTTTCCACCAAAATATATCAATAACTCAACATAAACCCAGTGTCTCCATCCAATGTCATTGATCCAACTCTATGGATTTTACTGGTGAATCAGTGTTGTAGAAGATGACGATGTTTCCACATTCACTGCGGAGTCTTTGAACGTCCAAATGGGTCATATCTGATGACCATTAAAAGATGACTGTATTTCACACCAATTATTTACATGGATTAATTGGATTAGTGGATCAACAGGTGTTAAAAACATTAGATCAGTAGATGATTTTGGTATCCAGCGGCTGTTTGGGTCTTTATGGGTTAAAAAAAAAAAAGCACAGATAGAGCAATTTAAGGCTGGCAATAATAATGACTGAAATAATGATTTGGCACAAAAGCAGCATCCAGGAAAGCTTTTTTGGTTAATAAATGCATGAAAAAGTTATTGAAATGTTTTAACATGATGTCTTCAAAGACAAACAGGAAAAGGTTTAGATTTGTCAAGCTCTATGGTATAAAACAGAATGAAGAGATTCATAGAATGTGACTGTATTTTATTGTGTAAAGAACATGGGTACAAGATGAGCATTGTATTATCTGATAATTCAAATCACACCATATTCAGAACCATCATTCATCTATAGCTGCTACAACCTCATGGACTCATTATTACTGAGGCAAACCTTTGCCAAACACCATAATACACAGGTTCATTCTGGAAAGCCAGTTCAAACTTCACTGAAGAAATAGTCGGCCTTATGGTAACAGTACCCTTAAGGACTTTTCTGGGCTCTGAGGCATCTGGGACAGGGCATCACTTGGAGTAAACATGGACTGTGCTCAGACCAATCAGCATCCCAGGTATTCTGTAATAAAAATGGACCACATTTTAAAAGGACCTTCCTGATTGTTGCAGTCCAGAATCCAGTGTTTGTCACTGTCTGGGGTTGTATCCATAGGAGGCAAAGGCGATTAGAACTTTTGGATCAACATGAAAAGAACCATGAGGTTGTTCTATATATGTCAGCCCTGCAATTAACTGGTGACGCATCCAGAGTGTACCCCGCCTTCACCTGTTGATAGTCGGGATAAGCCATGACCCTCTGAAGGACTAAGTGAATCAGAAAATGGATAGATAGAGGTTAACTGACTCCCTTCAAGATGACAGTTGTGTCCGCTGACCCCATGCACAATTCATAATCACCTTCTCCATGCATCCTGGCTTGAAGAAGAGAGTGTGGGTGTTGGACTGGGCTGATGCAGTCCTCACATTCAACAACATGGACTTATATAGGGTGTCCCATAAGTCTCCATACAGAGGAGACATAATACATTCCATACATATATGGTTCTAACATGTATTTCTTTATATTTCAGATAACCCAGAGAATGCATTTGAATAAAGAGCAACAAATTGAAATCATCCTGATGGCCGGTTCAGCAAGCAGTCGTATGGTTGCAAGCGCATTTAACAGAAAACATGGGACGAGTATCACACACGACACTGTGGCAAAACTTATTGTCAAGTTAAAAAAAACAGGAAGTGTTTTGAATCAATTTGTTCCCGACAAAATGGCAGTCACATAGAGCATATTATATAAATAAAAATGGTTTATGTCAAGAAACGTTTATTTTTCCTATGTATGGAGACTTATGGGACACCCTGCACTGTTGCACACCTTAAAAAGAAAATGACAAAATTTCACCTAAAACACTTCATCACCTTGTATCTTCAAACCCTGAACATCTTTAAAATGGTGTGAATAGCATTATTAATAGTAGATTAATAGTAGACACCAAATTGTCCCACTTTTAATTAATTTAACTGCAAAGCAACGCAAAACTATAGCAGGGTTAGTATATGCTGGTCTCTCACAAAATAGATTTCCCGTACAAGTAACTGATTTTAACACCACATTTTTTACACTTGACCTGTGTATACTGTAGCTTTTTGTTCTCATCTATGGGTAAAATTAGCAGTTGATCTACTTCTCACTCATGCCACTCACACTCGTTAAATGTAGGAAGGACAGGTTCTCATTAGCCACCGCTGTAGAAATGCCATGATGTGACACAGCCACTTAACGTCTAATTAAGAATAGGTTTAGAGATTCTTGAACTCATGAATAGATTTGAACCAGACCCTTCAAATAGTCATGTGGTTCTAACTCTAATTTCAATGCATTTGTGCTATATGCTTCTAAAACTTACAAGCGTGATATATTTGACCCAGATTTGTGTTTGTAGGGCATTATGTATTCCATCGCCATTTAGGTCATAGGAAAGCTGTCATACCTCGAATTCTGATAAGTGGGTCATTTAATGACCTCGGCCCTCATGAAAAATTGTTTATATTTGCAAAAACACTAGCATGGACATTCTTGTAAATTAACTAAATTTACTGTTGGAAAGGTAGAAAATATTATAGCCTGTGCATAGAAGAGTATTTTTACAATGAGTGTTTGAGCTTCATTCTGATGCATTATGGGTTATTTTGACCCAGTTATGGATTCAGAATTGGGCACACGACAGGAAGAGGCTTGTTAACTCTCTCCATGTTGTAATATGCCAAAGGTTTTACACAAAGGCTTGCATATTAGAGATGCATCATGCATCTGACTTTATTTTTTGGATATTATCAGCATTTTAATTAATAAGAAACATGCCTCGCTGTGCAGAAGAGGCTTATATAGACGAACAACAACAGGCTTCACTTTAGACATTGCTTTTTTCACATTTCCTGAAGTCTTTTTAAACTATTATAATAATATAATATTAATTGTGGATCAGCAAGTTGATAAAACATTTCTTGATGTTTAAGGTGTGAATTACCTTAAGTGCAGACTGTGTGCTGCTACCTTAATGAGAAATTCATTTTTATAAGGATCTATTTTGTAGAAAACTGAAGAAAATTCAATGAGTAACATATTTCTATTACTGATTCATTTTAGAGTTAGAAGTTGAAATGTTATTGTTTTCTCTGTGTAGATTGTTTAGTAATGATTTAGACTGGCTGATTGAGCTGTGTGGGTCAGTAGGACCAATATCCAAAATCAGAATCAGTATTGGTGCATCCCTAATGTAAATATTATCATTATTGCTATTCCATACAGAGTATCAGCCATTCATTAAAGTATGCAAAGTAGACTGGTACCCATATCTGCAGTCACTATCATAACTAGCAATATGGTTCTTAAGAAACCCTACATTATTAAGAATAAGAATAAGAATAAGAATAAGAATAAGAATAAGAATAAGAATAAGAATAAGAATAAGAATAAGAATGAGAATGAGAATAAGAATAAGAATAAGAATAAGAATAAGAAAAAGAACAAGAACAAGAACAAGAACAAGAATAAGAATAAGAATAAGAATAAGAATGAGAATAACTTTATTTATATAGCACCTTCAGAAAAAGAGTTTACAAAGTGCTTTGACAGACAAACCAGAAGGGCACAACAGCAGAATACAAGATGCAAGCAAATACACTGAAACATAGAAAACAGCACAATAAAAGTTGTGCTGTTTTCTATGTTTCAGTGTTTCAGATATGTACAGCAAACCTGAAAACATGACACTCCAAATAAATTTGAGTGTATAGAAATAGAGAGGACAGAAATAAGGTAACATGATGCTGTCAAATCAATGCAAAAATGCAAAAATGAAGGAGTGAAATAAAACAACATCATGTATGTCAATATAAATTAATAACAAAAACTGAGTAAAATTAAATATTCAACATTAAAAAACATTGCAAACATGCAAACATTAAACAAATATTTTGCATCTCATACATATTTCTTGCTGGATCAGCTAAGGAAATGAAAGAATCTCTGGAATGATAGTGTGGTGTGATTTGATATGTATTAACTGATAAAAGGAAGTGAAGCAGACAGAAATTCTGTAAGAAGAGAAAAGGCACAATGATCTACATTGACTCCTGTTTTTGAGCAGAAATTCCAAAATTTAAACTTCCGATTCAAGAGGCTAGCTTCTCTGTGGGAAAGATGTCACCTCAGCTTGGGTGCATTTTATTTCTGTCAGGGGAGTTCTGCAGAACTGAAAACTTGGATAACAGCTGCTGATTTCCAGTGGAAGTCTTCCATAGTACTCCCCAAGAGGCTTGTTCTGGCCCACCCAGTTTTAGTGGTGACGTGAATAGGCCTCTGTCAGCTTCAGACTAATATGTCACATCCAAGTGTGTTCGGCAGATCTGGCAGGATGCAGATGTCCTACATGCTGAGCTGGGGTCTAAACTTAGCATGCATGGATTTATGAAAGATCATTTATCCACAGTCATTAAGTAAAGTTTTAAAAATTCTGTCCACTTTTTCATACTAAACATGAATTTTCAGTCTTATAAACAGGAGTAGAGTAAGAAACATAAAAATAATTTGAGTGCTTTGAGTCCAGTGAAGATTCTTGAAAGAAACTTGCACATTCTGACTTTATGTGCAATAAAAAGGAAGTTGGTGAAATTCACTTTTAACATCATCTAGTCATGAAAGAGGCATTGTCAGCTCCTATGCACAGAGGGTCTGTTCTTAATAAACATTTTGCAAAGTCAGTGATTCCCCTCCTACTACATCCACCCACATTTTGTCAACTATTTGGACAGTTCATGTTAACTTTTAATTTTAGTGCTGCAGCATTTGCAACTGTTTTCTTTTCTTCGAGTCTGACATTGTACCAAAACCCACAGTTAATTCAATATTATTGTGCAAACCATAGGATTGCACCATTCTACTTAGAACTGCCTCGACTACTGCTAGGTAATTATCTTATAAAACTGCCTCAACTCATCAGCTTTTCCTTGAAAACCAATGCACGGTTCCAAGGAGCCTTTATATTCTCATGGTTTTTTCACAGGATTCTTTTTAATGGTGTAATTGCATTTCAGCTGGGGTAAAAGGAGTCATGCAAACTTTGAAAAGAGCATAGTTACTCCTTGTTCCAGCATTTTACTAAACACATTAAACATTGCAGGGAAAGGGCCGCATGAGAAGAAATTAATTTATATGTGTGTTTATGTGCCTTCACTGGGTCACTGGTATGATTTGTTAAATCCAATAATCATGTCGCTCACATATGTTAAAAGTCTTTGGTTAGGACAAAGAGTTGACAATGATAGTACTTTTAGGATTATTTTGGAAGAATCTAAATAGCATGGATTGAAAACCGACTGAACAGTTACAAAGAACACAACGTTAACGTGCTGTTCTTGATATGGGACAATCTTAAGATACTGACACACTGAAGTCTGCTGTGTAAACTTGTTAAACTTTCTGAGACAATGCCAAGATTTTTATTTTTATCTGTTCAGTACAGCGTAAACATTGCTGCTTTTACAGCAGGTTTTGGTTCTGTTGACACAATCAACTGGTGAGATGCAAAGATATGTGAATCTACACTGCCCCCAAGTGAAATATCAAAGAAGTGGAATGCTAAAGTTTATACAGTCAACCATAGTTTTTCTTTTAAAATTTTAAAGGAAAAAGTAAGGCTGTAAAAATGTCAATTTTTGTGGGATATTTCTTATACTTTTCTGAGGTGCAGATTAAATCCATTATTGCTGCCCATCCTCCCCACTCTCACCCATGGATAAATATAACTCAATATGACTTCAGTAACATATACAGTTGTGAAAAAAATATTAGACCATCAGAAGTCATCAAAAACAATGCTTATGCAATCAAGTACTAACTCCTGTGTGTATCATGTGACTAAAACAGACAGAAAAGAAAACATGGAATGCCTAAAAGCACTGTCTTTGGCAGTACAATGCCATAGCTATTGATGTAAGAACTTAAGTTTTTTTCTTTTATTATCAAGAAAACCATGGAATCAGCTCTTAAAGTAAACTCTTATGAGCTATTGTTGTTGTTATCATTATATTTGTCCAAACAAATGTACCTTGCACCTTGTACCTTGTACCAGGCATTAAAATGAACAAGAAATTGAAGAAAACAAGGGTGGTTTAATAATTGTTTCCACGACTGTAGCTCATTGATCAAAATCATGGGTGGAATTTTACACACATTCTTTGCATCCTCACTCAGACATGACAAATTATTTTTTCCTTTCAAATGCCTCATATGGTGTGTGAAATATGGCACCTCTACACCCAATGATGATTCATGGCATTAACCCTGTATTCCAATATACATTTATAATTGTACACATCGGATTTGTTCATAACTTGAATTTGGTTTGTTTGTTTTTCTGTCATAATGCAAAGAAATTGTTGGTCGATGTGCCTTTGAACAAGACACGTAACCCCCCAACTTGCTGCCCAGGTGCCTGACAGCCTGTTCAGCCAGTGATAGGTTAAATGCAGAGCACACACTTTTGGTGTGTGTTGCATATATGCATGTAAAATAGATACTGACAATAAAAGATTTTTAATTAGTTTCAGTTTATGTATAATAAACACACACTTTTGGTGTGTGTTGCATATATGCATGTAAAATAGATACTGACAATAAAAGATTTTTAATTAGTTTCAGTTTATGTATAATAAACACACACTTTTGGTGTGTGTTGCATATATGCATGTAAAATAGACACTGACAATAAAATATTTTTAATTAGTTTCAGTTTATGTATAATAAACACACACTTTTGGTGTGTGTTGCATATATGCATGTAAAATAGATACTGACAATTAAAGATTTTTAATTAGTTTCAGTTTATATATAATAATGTGAATTCCCGTAAAGCCTAGCATACTTTTTGATCTGACTTCAAGAGGAGTGTATCTCCTTTCTCATCTAGTATGAGTTGTGGCTTTATTTGACATCTGTCTATGCCACACATAATCATGGAAGTGGGGTTATGTTGAGACCTGCATGCTTTGTTTTAGTGGAATACAAACATCACATAACCACTAGGTGGTAGGCTTTAATTGGTTTTACTAGAAGGATTTTGTGGCACAATTTGTAGTATAATTGTACTTAAAATGTATGCATTTTAGATATCACATACTTTCCTAAAAAGCAGTTGTCTTTAGAGATATTTAACTATGAGAAGTCTGCATCAAACAGTAGAGAGGCACCTGTCAAAAATAAATCATATTAATGCTATGACATAATATATGACGAATGACCTCCGGCTTGAAATGACTCCACGAGAAAAGCACAACTTTTTTTCCTTTCAGAATAACATTGGCTTTTTTCCGTCATGTATTTCAGACTAATCTAACGGAGAGTGTATTTAGGACGTCATCTGAAAATCCCATGGTAAACACCAAAATTCACTTACACGGAACGGGCCGAATAGTAAAACAAACGCACCCAACGTGCTCCGCAATCAACGTATTGACGCAACGTCTTTGTGTTGGCAAATCACGGTGTACGCTGGGCGGGCTTTGTGAAGCCGTAGTTGAGTGTTAGCAGGCTAACTAGAGAAAGAAGCTAACTAATCGTGAGAGTGGAAGTAGAGCTAACGTGAAAGGAAAAGGCAACTGTCAAAACAGCAACGGGAACAGAATTTTCAGTGAAGTGTGAATTCCTTTAGATGACTACATGAACATATTTCTAGCTGCTTAATCAAAGACCGTGGTTTCAGATGCCCGAGGAGCATTTTGGATACTACATCGATTGTCCCATTTCCAAACGGAAACCATCTCTGGACAGATAGTTCGAGCTAGCTAGCTAGCTAGCTAAGTAAACCATCCAGGAGACTTTTTATTGTCACCTAAAAATCCAAACTGAATGTTTTATCTGTCATGAGTCCGGCCGGGTGCTCCCATGTGAACGGTTATAAGGTGGATAACTGGAAACAAAATCTTCGAGTCATATACCAATGCTTTGTTTGGAGTGGTACTGCTGAGACCAGGAGACGCAAGGTAAAAACACAGGAACTGTAACGTTAGCTTTAGTAAAACATGTGAAATAATTTTAATGGTGCACAGACAGACACAGAACTGCAGTGCAAATGTGTGTCCCGCATGAAGCACAACCACAGAACAGTCTGCTCTGAACCAAACTATCCTCTAGCAGCAGAAATGTTGCTAGTACTGAGGTTAGCCTAGCTAGGGTATCACCGGTGAGTGGGCTAGCAAGGAACTGCTTGGAAAACTGCGGAGATGTGTTGTTTCTTTGCAGTCTTGAGTGCAACACCCAGTTTTTATACATTCGCTCAAACAATGACTGTTCACTGTAGTATTAATTAGTCTGCTAGGTTAGCTGGACGGCTCTGTTTGATAGATAGTCAACAGTAGCACGGTAGCTGCATTTGGAATTGAAGAGAGTTGTAGTAATGGGTATAATAGCACACCAAATGGACCCATTGTGTTTCTACACACACTCTGAGACCACTTATTAATAGGCGGTTCTCATCTGTGTACACTGGGTTAGTGCTTCCACTGCATTGATCATTCACTCACGAGTGTCGATGCTGGGACGTCTGATGACTGTATTGCCAGTTTCCTTTTGGGTCCATCCCACACCTGCTCGGCCTACACCTCTCCGAATAGCTCTCTACAAAGTGATGTCATCATTGAACTGTGTTGCAGTTTTTACTTACTCTCCCGCCCTTTATCTTCAATGTTTGTCATTTTTCACTTGTTTTTTGCATATGTGCCATGTTACTCACTCTGAAATAGATTTTCACTATATATTAGCAACATTTTGTAGTTTACTAGATTGTTGCCAGTAGAAAACTAAATGATCTCTGATATCACATTTTTTATTTCATTGTGAAAAAATAGGTGCTTGAGAGTGGTGCAGGAGGGACAGAGGTGGTAAGTTGATGCGTATCCCTTACTAATAATAAACTGCCATAATGTAGGTAGAGTTCAGAGGAATCCATGGACACATATAGCTTACTCAGTTTGTTCGCCTCAGTACCTCTTGTTGGACTGGACAACTAGTGAGATTACCTGGTGGGAGGGTGGACTGTGAACAGAACAGCCGAAAGCATAGCTTAGCTACATTGCAGGCATGTCAAAGCAAATAACTTGTACAGAATGGTCGATGACCCTTATGTTTATACAGGGTTCTGGTATTATGCTTTGCTTTTTGCACAGAGCTCATATTGCCTTTAATGCTGTCATTAATGCTATTTGTGGTTGAAGGGTAAGTGACCCTGGAATGATCATTTTCATTGTCTACATTATATCCCATGCCTTAATGACAGAAAAGTATTTAATGTGAGCTCAGTTATTTTGTCACAGAAATTACAATGGCACACATATTTGGAGAAGTTTAAGTGCTCACTTCTCTGTAGGCTTTTTCTAATTCCCCTGGATAGATGTGTTTAGCCATTTCAACCCGTACTTTTGAGAAAACCAATTACCTGTCAGTTCTGATTGCCTCATTGCCAACTTCACACCAACTTTTCATGATAACTCTCTGTAAAAAGTCCATTAACATTGTCACATTTCACTTATGTAGTTCTGGGGAAAAAATCCTTGTGCCTCTGCTATGTGAAGAAAAACGCTGTGCCAGTAATATAAAGCGCAGAAAGAAATTTCTCCTGTCTTGTTCTATTTTGCCTCATTTGTGGCTTGCTGCATAAATACCAGTCCTCTTGATATAAGCACACAACTAGCTGATGTATTCTTTACGGTTAGATGGCATTCACAGACAGGTAACTTAGATTAAACTGTCGTAGATAGATTTCTGCACACTTGAAAGCTTTGGTTTATTTTGGTTATAATATGTTAGTACATTAGTACAGTTAATTTGCCAGCGCAGTAGTTTGTTTCACATGCCATGGCTTCAGTAAAGCTGCAGTCTTGAAACCATGAGGCTGTCCTACATAACATTCTGCAACATACTAGTACAGTATTCAGTTTTAATTATTTTATCACATCATATGCAATATATTTGTTCGTCACCAAAAGTTAGTTGGAAATACACATCTGTTTTCTGTCATTTGTGCTTAAAAAGCTGTTGCCAGCAGACATGCTGTTGTTTTAGATCTCATTTCCTTTTTGTTATGTCTTTTTTTGTTTGTTGAGCAGCTGTCAACATCTGTTACAGTGCATACCTGTTGGTTCTGTTATGCACATCTGGACCCAGACAATGACGGTACAGTAGAATGATACGTGACATAAGTGTTTAAAGAGTCTTGCTTCCATTTAAGTCCAAGATGGCCATATGGGAGTAGGAGTCTTGTTTTCTTGCCTTTTTTTTAACCCATCAATTCAACATAGATAACAGGTGTTGTGGTCTTTTGCTATGCACATACAGTCCCTCTACTGAGGGAAGTGAGGCACTTTCAGTACGGCATATTGTATTCAGATGAATTTTCATTAACCATGCCATCCTGAATTTGGTAGTCTCCTCCTCTCTGCTTCTTATATTGTTCTTTTCGTTTCCTTAGTCTGTCATCAGCAGCCTCCCTACAAGCTGTCCTCTCCCCTACCTTAAGCTAAAATCAATTCCCTTGCGATGTACATGGAACACTGGTGGAAAGAATGTCACCTTCTCTGCATGCACAAAAAACCCTGAAAAAAAACCCCAAAACAAAACATGTGTGGCAAATGGCAGAATGATGCCACAGGGATGACATGAAGACCCAGTTTGGCTTTGAATCCAATGTCCTCTACCAGTAGATTTAGAGTACTATTTTTCTCACATGTTGCCCATTGAAGATGCACAGTTAGCTGCAAATGCAGTGTCAGACTGTTAAATGATGTAATCACAAATGGCTGCAATTATGAAAACTGTGCATGCATGAATGTAACAACTTACTCTTTGTTCATGCATTATCTACACCTTTCAGTCAAGAAATAAACAATCACTCTCTGTTAAGGGAGTGAAGTTTGTTCAATGTGGTCATATGACCCTCTTTGTCAAAGTAGGTTCAACGGGCCCATGATCTCTTTCGATTACCCCATTTGACATAACCAAATATTTGCTTTCTCACTAATTGGTATCACAGAAGTAGTTATTGACTTGCACTATATAGAGACTAAAATCAACACATGCAGCCATAGCTAGGAAGGAGGACTGACTGCCCACTGTGTGAATATGTTAAGTAAAATTCTTAGAAATATAACATCATTAAGGCATGAGTGGATCTAACAAGAATTACATTTGTGTATTCCATGAAGCTAATGGGTTGCTTAGTTGTATTTTTGTCATGTCGGGCAATGTCAGCCTTATTCTTATTGTTTTACTCCAGCCTTGGTGGTGTTAAACAATCTGATAGCAAGTAACAAGATAATTCAGAAAGCAGAATTCAGACTGGAGAGTAACTTGTCTTTTTCAAAGACCTATTCAGTTTTTTTTGCACAGTGCACACCTTTTTTGATATTTACACCAAGGTGGTGAGTAGGCACTGCCTTTGTGTTTTGATCTGCTGTCTCAAACATAAGAACAAGTAAACTACCTTTGTGATACTGAAAACCTAAGTTTAAACTGAAAGTCACCTAACCTGTTAATCATGTTTCGTCATACAGACCCTAGGATAAATGAACACTGAGGAAACCATTGCAAAAAAAAAACAACAAAAAAACAAAACAACTAAAATGTCCTCTTCCTTACAGGGACATTTCATGTTCAGAGACACTGACTGTAAAACTCAAGGAAGTAGACCCTTGATATGATTTGTTTAATGCAGTCTTAAAATTTCTCACAAAACTATAATATGGGTTTTCCACTAAATCATATGGCCCTGTATTTGCGAAGAGACTGAGTTTACACTGCATATAATAATAGATGTCCTCTGGAACTGGCACTGGATTATCAGCCATATGTTATGGAGTTGAAAATGGAAGTGGCTCAATCAGGTTTTGTGTTACATGTTAACATGTGAACAAGAATGTAGTGGTTAATGTGAACTAAATACAGGCTAGTAATGTTAACATGAGAGATGTGTTGCCTGGCTACACTCACCCCCTCAGATGTACAACTAATTCAACACCCATCTTTGAGTATGAGTAGAGTTCAGCCTGTGGTGGTTTTTTGAAGGATAACGAACAGGCCCGTTTCAACATATTGGGAATAATTGATTAGATTAATGAGACGAACTGTCTTTGATATTAATTATTAGCTACTGTGTAGTCCCCTAAGACGTTATTCTTTTTAATCTTGCTTCTTTTTATCTTACCATGTTCGCAGAAGATATGGGAAGTGGTGAATTTGCGTGAATAAGGTTATGTGCACAGAAGATACTCTGTTAAAGATATCACCATATGCAGAATAATTAGTCCTTTAATAAATGAATCTGGATCCCTGAACATCAGAATCAAAAGTAAGTCATACACCAGTGAGAGACTCTATGTTCAGTTTTTCTTTTTCAAGACAGTATTTTCTCTCAAAGTCCGTAATTCCAGTTGAGAGGCCTGATGTTAGCCGTCGGCCACTATTTCAACAAATTCTTTCAGATACCTGTTATTTGTAAATATCATGTCAGTGCATGCATATCTCTAATACTGAGTTTGTCTCCATATTACCTTGTGCCATCTAACCATATTTTTACATAGAAGTATGTCAGCATGAGCTTATAGATAGAAACCTCCACTTGTTTTTATCATTTTCCATCTCCCCAACTACACTCATTCATAATTTATATTTTTTAAAGTGCTACACTGGTGTTGAGTTGGTCTGAATATTCATGAGTGTAATTTTATTTTGTATGCTCCTCCATACAGCACAGTGGGCCTTTTTTAAGAGGAAGAAGCTTCTCTACTGTAATACTGACAATGAAGGAATATGCCACGCACTTTAAAGCGAGCCATTATCTTAGGTTGAGTGAAAATTGGCTGAGATAGAGGCAGAGTGGGTGGGCCTGGCAGAATTTTACAGCCATAGCTGCTTTGAAGTATTTGCTGTCACTTTGATTAAAGGGGTAAGGGTCGTGATTAGAGAGCCAACTGAAGTCAACTTTTTTTTTTTATCCTGTACTTCTGATAAATCATATATGATCAGAGGAACCGTACTCCCACCTCTGCCTCTCCCCACCCCACTGCCGCAAACCCTCGTTCTGCTTGTGATGAGAGAGATGAGAGGGAAACAATTTTAGAATTAGAATTCCAGAGGTAGGAAAATAGATTTACACACAAACGCCTCCCTGCACTGTGGCGTGGCCCATCTCAGAGAGCGGCCGATGCCTGTGCTGTGTGCAGATCTTTGTCAGATCAGTCTCCATCACATCACAGGCCCGCTCCCTGACTCATCAGCATACTTTGTAGCATCAGGATCTGCTCCTCCAGCCTCCTCATAGCTGTTGCTTGTTCCTCTTCTGCGCTCACTCCCACGCTTTTTCATCCTCTTCTCCCTGCTTTGGCTTTTTTATGTGGAAACCTTGTTCAACCCACAATTCCCACTGCTTCTTCATTACCCTGTGCAAGTTGTACTAAAACTTCCTCTAACATTTGTGTTTTGAAATAGATGTTAGTGTAGGAGCTACAATTTTAGAATCATACAGAGCATTCACTGCATTGTTCAGGTTCCTTACTGTAAAATAATTTGCTATCAGCTGCATCTGTTTTTTTTTTTTAATCCTTAAGAATGTATCATCAGGCCTCTAATCCTCTCGTCTTCCCCTCTTCCCATCCCATCTTCAGAGGGTTTGATGATGTCATACTTTGGTTTCTGGCCCAAATCCAGCCCTATTTCCTCCCCGGCTGTGTGCTCTCCGTCACTCCCAGGTCTCGTCTAATGTGGCTTTCAGTTTGTCAGTCTCTGCGGCTGCAGCTCAGTGACTCAGACGAAACAAATGGCATGAGGTCTGTAACCTTCTCCCAGAGTAATCTCAGGCCTCGTGTGTCACCTTGTAGGTCTTTTAGCCCCAGAAAATCGAACCTCCTGTGTTCACATTTAATAAAATCCAGGGCCTGCAATGCAGCTCCTATGTTCTTTCTTTGTTAAGAAAGGGAATGCCAAAAATACTATTAAGCAAACTTGTTATGATGTATCAAGACTAAGATACACACTTGAAGTTGTAGGTCTTTTAGTCTCAGAAAATTTAACTTCCCATGTTCCTGTTTAATAAAATCCAGGCCCTTTAATGCACATCCTGTGTTTGTTTGGGTTTTGTTAAGAGAGGACATGCAAAAAAATTCTCACTCGTGAGCAAACTTTTAATGATGGATGCATTATTGAGATGCATGCTTGAGTTAAATGATGAATAGGTTGGATGTAAAAGATTGTGTTACCCAGGCAACAATAAAAAATGAAATGCTTATCTAAAAAATAATAGCACAATTTGAATTTAGGGAGTTGCTCCACGTTGAGCAGAATGTCTGAAAACTAGCATGACTTTGCATTTTGAGTTTCTGCTCCCCATCTGTCTTCGGACAAGTTTAGTCTGACTTTCATGTCATCTCTTCCTCCAGCTGACCATTTATCTGTTACCCGACCATTTATCTGTTACCCGTCCCTTTAAACCAGAGCTTGTACTTCTGCTCACACTGTCCTCGAGTGATTGGAAAGGCATCGCTGCTACAAAGCATGCTGGTCACAGTCTGAGCGAGCCAATAAGACTGTCATCCAGCCCTCCCTTAGTACCACCATCTGGCTAATGAGCTGTCAATCACTCTCCAGGGGCCAAACAAGCCAAAACCAAGAAGCAATCAATCTCATCCACTGTGGACACTCAATTATTCTCTTTTGTTAAAACCACGGATTCAAGTGACATTGTTGCTTGGAGGGGGCTTGGTATTTTAGCTGGCAATTGTCCTCTGTCATTGTGAAAGAGGTAAAGATTATATCATTAGATGCTAACAGAAGGATATAACTATGAATGATACTAATAGCCCCACTTTGCTTCTGGTCTGTCTGCAGGGCTCATAGATTTTCCTTAAGGTAATTTTTGTCATTGAAAACTGTGGACCCTGAATGCTGCAGTAGGAATAAAGGAGAAATTAACTTGTGATCTGATCTGGTGAGATTTGAGTCTAAAGGGACGGAGCAGAACCTCTGTGCTGTGGGTGTCAGTCACATGAGCAATCGTGTGTTGTCCTTTGTTTCTTTTCCTTTTTTCCCCAGAGTGGCGCTGTTGTGGGCATCTGGTAGCTGCAAGGTTTGACAAATGATCCGGTAGCCTTTTGTTAAGCTGAAACTAGACTTTTAACCATCTGTGCAGTCAAAAACAAAACACTGCCGCCTGCAGGGACTGCCCTCTTGCCATACATGTTTTGTCTGTCTGCAACTATTTAGAAGCAGTACAGCAGTTTTTTTTTGTGTGTGTGTTTGGTCTATTTTCCATTAGAACTTGTATTAACATCTACCAAATCAATTTCAGACCATAGCAGTTATATTAGAAGGAAATTTGTTTTGCATAGGGTGTAAATATTGTGCTTTTGTGCCTCCTGTGTAATATTAAGACCACAGTTTGACAAGTGAAAATATTTTCTCTCACAACCTCTTATCTTTTTGATTAAAACAAGACACATAATGCAATCATTATATTTAATGATCTTATTTACATTTACATATGTAAATGTATGTGGCCCTCATGTTCGTCCTCATCAGACCAAACTACACAATCGATAAACTTTCTAAACATTAATTCAAGAGAAGAAAGTACAAAGGAGACGTGACATGCAACTGCCGTAGCCATCATGGTTAGTCGCTGAAAACCTATTGTCTATGGGCTAGCATATGGCGTTTTAGATCATGGTATCAATCTACTCCCACAATTCCAATGTAGTCCTGGTTAGATTTTTATCATGGCTTAGAAGTGGTTGCTGTTAAAGATGCAGTCTTCCCTCTTCTTTTGCCTAGTATACTCAGTTCTGGTTCTAGTTATTGTTATCATTATAATTATCACCATGGTTGTTGTTGTTAGTATTGTTGATATGTTCTTGTGAGGGTCTTCACCACCTTCTTCTTCCTTTTTCTCCCCCCTTCACTCTCTCCCCTTTCTCTCTTCCCCCTTTCTTCTCTTTCTCACTGTTCCCTCTAAATAAAGACAGTAGACTATCAAGGGGAGCCCCATTTACTTTAGGAAGTTTCCCTTGGCCAAGCAAATTTGCTCAGCACAAAAAGGCAGTCAGATCACCATTCTGCTGTTATGATGCTGGACAAGACAAAAAAAAAAAAGATGCAGTCTTCCTATGTGATTACCATTTCTTACTTCTTCAGCTGCCTGAAAACAGAAGCAGAAAAATAAGTAAAGAAGACCAGTGTTACAGTGAATGTTGTTGATTTCATTGTTAACACATACACCTAGAGTGGTCTAAACGGAGGCGTAACTTGCTAACATGGTCAATAACGATCTGTTGGCAATCTGTGCGACTGTGAAAGAGCTCAGGAAGAGTAAACTTTGTTACCTGTGTCATTAACAGGCTTTACATTCAGTCTGCAGTCCTGGAAAATATTGTCTCACTAAAACATGAACCAGAAACCCTGCAAAAATGGCTGTGCGGTACATTAGCTGTGCCTGATGGCCCTTGGTACTAGGCCCTGAAAAAGCAAAGGAAGATATTGAAAATCATGACCCATCCCTTGTAAGTATAAGACATTGTGAGGCCATACTATATACTCAAGCAATCCCTTAGCTCTCTTATTCATTTGTATGAGGTGGGAAAACAGTCTCAGCCCACACATCATGGCATTGTCAACAGAGGTTACAATGAGCCGATGGAGGACGTGAAAGAAATGAAAGGAGATAGAGTAACATACATATTGTGTGTCTCTAGAGCTGCTTTCTGAGACTTCATATTGCAGGCAAAGCATTGTCATGTGGAAATAAAGGGGGGGGTAACAACATCATCCTGCCAAGGCACTGACAGGCTGCAGCCCCACAGGGTCAGTGTACAGCACGCGTCTGGAGCGTCGTCATCATCACTCTCCTTTCCTAGCCTCCCTGGACTTCTTCATATTCAGTATAGAGTCAAGGAAACGGTGTGTAGATAAGTATATTTGTCTGAATACACGTACACGTCTGCAAGTGTAATGGGAGATATGCTTGTGGGAATATTATCAGACCTTTTCTGCATATTTACAATAGGCCTATTTTTACAGTAATCGCCTTGTCGCATTTATATAACAGTCATGAAAATCGTCTCCGTTCACTTGTGTTAAAACAGCTGATTAAAACTAACAGAAAAGTCATATATCCATCACTTCCTCCATATCCTTTTCCACAACGTGAGATTTGACTGGCATGTCTTAATATTGTCGTCTTGTTGTGCCCCACTTCTTCCGCTGTGGTTTAATGACACTTGAGTGCTGAATTAGAGCCACCAACAGTTTCTTTTCCAGGTGCTTAACTTCTAGAGGTATCTGCCATTATCAGTGATGTCTTTGCATATTTATGGCAGTTTGGTCTGTGCAGATTTTGCTTACAAAGGCAAACAGAAATGCATTTTTTATTCAAGCGTTCTAGTGCTCAGTGACAATAGACGGCTCCTCTTTTTCATTAGCCGTACTGTATGTGTGCTACTATGATTTTTATTCTACATGAATGGTATAATACGAACAGGAAAAGTCCAATTGTTAATCTCAGTTATTTGTATGACAGTGAAGCAGCAACTGAAATTTCATTATCCTGGCCGCCCTAATTTAAAGTGTGCAAGACTGCTGTTGTTAATCGGCTGCATGTGTGTTAAAAAGCTGCATGTACACTGTGAGGCAGCATGGTGACTCACTTCTCTCCACTGTATTGACTCTCTTTCTCCGCCCCTTCAGCGGCGTGTTTGTTGCAGCAGCAGGAGCGCGCTCAGTAAAGCAAGACCTTTGTCCACATCATAACCATAATCGTGATTCTCTCTCCTCCACAGTTCCAGCTCATCACATTACCGGTTCTGTTTGAATATATGAATGCATTAACCTAAATGGTGAGGGTGGAATAATGCAAACAGATTGAGGAAATGCTCGAGGAGATTTGTGAGGCGAGGGGAATTCACAGAGGCTGGACCTGGGTTGGTGCTATCTGAAGGCCATTTACAAACTAAATGGACCCACAAGACTATCCATTGGAAATCTACTCATCTTTTTAATGCCTTGCTAGATCTGTTCTTCTATCAATCAACAGCTTTGTAGTACATTAGTGGGTCATTCCACTGGACAGGCAGTGTAGCCCGACTTGCCTCTAAGAGGTCATTCCAGATGGCGCCTAGATTGCTACCTGTTCGACACTTGTTCCTGTCATCTGAGCCGGTGTCTGATCAATAGCTGATCTAATAGGACATTACAAACCCAGGATGGAAAGATGCAGTACTCGTTGACAATGAGGAATAGATGGCATGTGAACTGTGTAGGGATAGATTTTTCTGCCGCTAAAGGATTGTTCAGTCAGGGGAGGGTGAGGAGGAGAGCGAGGCGTGGCATTGGCAGGGGTTCTTGTTTTTGACTTGGAGTGAAATGGTGAAATGGAGAAGGATTGAGGATTAACAGCCCACTGCTTGGGTAGGATAGACTTAGAGGCAGCAGAAAAAAGTACAGTTATTTATCAAATCGTGTGGCACCTCAAACTTTTGCCAATGCTGCTTCATCCAATTTCTTATGCAAGATGTCTGTTTAATGTCTTGAATTACATTTTCATAAATATTAGTCCCCAGAAGCCATTATGTACTCTTCCATTTTAATTTGTTTAGGTCTTAATCACCTTAAATGTTGAATCTGATTTAACATATCCAGCTTTAAATGTCTTTTTATCAATGTGAATCAAGCTTTCTCCCTTCTGTTACTAAAATGTCCACAACTCAAAAGAATACTTCTTTTTATACTGTACTTTTTACACTTCTATTTTATGCTTTCACTTGCCTCAGCCTAGATTTACCCTTACACTGGAGCACCTGTACATACCTTTTATATTTATCGACAGAACTTGAATAAAAGTCATTCTTAATGTAGCCGCTTTCCCATTGACCCTCAAATTGTGCCAGTATAACTTGCAAATAAAAGTTTGCCTAATGGAAAAACTATAATTTTGTCGAAACTCTCCTTTTCCGATGAAAAGTTTTTGCGCTGCCTAGAGGTGGTTTTTCAGGCATAGCGCAATTGGTAGCCTATATCACACAAAACTGCAATGGAAAGCTCTTTTTCTGCAACCAGAGTCACGTTAATAAAAACAAAACAAACTAAAACAAAAAAAAACAAAAAACAAAGCAGATGTTGACGGGTGTTACAACAAGTGAAGTAAAAGAGTTTTAAGAGAAACGTGATGCGGTATGTGTGGACACACCAGGAAACAGAATAATTTTTTTTTTTTTGAATTTTGGAGGGGATACAGGGGTAAATATAATAATAATAATAATAATAATATTATTATTATTATTATTAACAACAACAACAACAACAACAACAACAACAATAATGATGATGAGTATATCTGTAAATCAATGTGATATTTATGTTCGTCTCCATGTTTATGTAATGACCTCTTGTGTCATCTCACAATAATAAATAAACAAATCATTGCATTTGTGATTTAATGGAAAAACTGACATCACGCACTTCTGTTTTTTTGACTTTTAGTAAATATCGGTGAAGTTTTGCACACATGTCCAATAGAAAAGCCACTTGTGATACATGTAGACACCCTTTTTCATGTAAATCTCATCTCTGCCCTTATTTGCACATTGTAAATCACTGAGACAAGC
This sequence comes from Sphaeramia orbicularis, assembly GCF_902148855.1. Classification (NCBI taxonomy): domain Eukaryota; kingdom Metazoa; phylum Chordata; class Actinopteri; order Kurtiformes; family Apogonidae; genus Sphaeramia; species Sphaeramia orbicularis. Next base: position 28,343,907 of record NC_043964.1, on the reverse strand, counting down.
TCTGCGTCACAGTTAAATAGTCCACTAGATGACCATCTTCTGACTCAGGTCTTCTAATTCTTTTTCGTGTCTCACTCACCACTCATTTTACGGGACAAATCTCCCTGCTTTCTCTTGCATGTCCATTCAGAGCAGGCTGAGTAACACCAATATGAATAAAAACAGAGCTTAGTCCCTACGACCCAGAATATCCCTGTGCTGCAGTGTCATCACAATGAGGCCAAGCCCAGCCAAAACATAGACCTGCCTGTGAGTTTTGCAGCCTGTGTGTAGCAGAACATACAGACGTGTGTGGTAACAGACATCCGTAACATACTATAACATGATGTTGGCTTTGAAGAATGTATTGTAAAGAGCCTCTGCACCCCTTTCCAGCTGCAGCTTATAGTCAGAGGTCTGCATGAGACTGTGATTTTAATTGTGCATCGTCCACTTCTGTGAACTTTCTGTTTCTGAACACTTCCACACATGAACTGCTCTGGAGAGTGTTTTGCAAAAGTAAAGGGGCAAGGTCAAAGGCGTCCCAGATGGACAGCCCACTACTTTTTGATTCATAACTTTTGAACCAGACACGTTTAAGACAAATATTACACATAATTGAAATGTATAAATGCCATGTTAAACATACTCAAAGGGCAAAATAAAATTTAGTTTCAAATATTGTAAAATAAAAAATATCAAAAACTACTGCGTCACGGATGGACAAAAAAAAAGTCTATTTTTTGCGAGTTTCTATGACATTTTCATCCTAAAATGTATTCAGTGTATGCCTTTAACTCTCTATTTTACAACCTAATAATTGGTCAGAGGAAAAAAATATTTTATCATACCTAAATGGCAAGTTTTGAAAAATGGTAGTGTCACGGATGGACAAAGCCAAAAACAACACGGATGGACAACAAAAGCAAATATCAAATTAAGTATTTTTTATTTCAATTGTCAATTTCATATCTATATCTATCTATATATCTATATCTATATCTATCTATCTATCTATATATATATATATCTATATATATATATATATATATTTTTTTTTTTTTTTTTTAGCAATATTTACAACATACAAATAACATTATATTCAAATGTATTTTGCATAGATATATGCATTTATTAATTTTAAACACTGTGTGTTTAGATTATGACATAAATAATATAACAGACAAATAGCAATGTATTTGGGATAAATTTAGTTTATTTATGAGTTTGTAAAATGAACCCAGAATGACGGCAGAGAACTTTGTCACTTTCCAAACATTCAGACTCATAAATCTCCTCTTTTTTTCACAATTTTTTTTTCATTTCAGAATACATTTTCCTGAAAATATAAGTTATTACCTACCCAAAAATATAATTTTGGTCTAGATTATTGTAATTTAATTTTTTTGAGTAGACGTTAACCTTCTCTTGACTTCACCCAAAGATGAAAAAATGACTAGAATAGAAATACTTGGCTGCGGAAGTTTTCGTAAACTTTGGCTAAAGTCATTCAAACTCCAGCTTCTTGTCAATAAATATTTATTCCCTCTTAGTTCAGTCAATTCAACAGCTTTGACTAGATGTATCACATTCAAAGCTGTACTGCAATAAGCTGGTCCAGCAGACAAGTAAGCAGTATTACAGGTCTTGTGTCCAGTAATACTGTGGGAGGTGACCTTGTATATATCACTTACACTTCTTTCTCTGTTGCAGCTTTCAGGATTTTCCTTTGTTACAGTGCCTAAGCCTTTTTGGGAACCAACTAAGCCAAATGAATGTAAAAACTATATAGCTATGATAATAATGATGGTCGAGAGTCATGTGACATCATGTATCTGTTGTTGTGCCCAGTAATACTTCTGCACAGAACTATTATGCATGAAGTTTTTACATCTGAGTATCACCTCTCATATTTTTGCAGAGTATGGCTGTGAATACTGAAATACATAATTCAGTTTAGTGTCAGCAGTATTATAGTAATGTCAGAGATGGATAAAATCTTACAAAAATGGATTATATCTAGTTATTGCTGCTAAAGATGGCTTCATTTTGTTGAATAAATAATGGAACATTGGAATCTGCTGTGTGTTGTTTACACTTGAGGCTAGATTTAAGTAATTTGAGAACATGGGAAGGACCAGATGATTTTAATGTTTAAATCCATAGAATTTAGAGAGGATGTATGAGTGTGATTACAGTGGTGTCTGTGTAGTTGAGCCTTGTATCTTAATAGTGTAATTATACCGATGATCTTCTAATCATATACAAATTAGCTACAGAAAGTCCCTTAGGTACTGTGTTTGCAAAAAAAATGTGTTGGTTTTTGTTGGTGCCCACAGTATCCCAAACAACGCTTTGTTTATAAAATCAATCTTCAACATTGCGACCTTGATTTGACATTGAAGTTTAGGAGTTATGTGATGCAGTTATCTTTCTGGACAGACTGTACTGGGTCATATAAAGAGAGGAAAGTAAACTGACTGGCAGAGCTCCTTTTATTACTCTTGGACAATAAGCTTTAATTCTGCTCAGATGGTGTCAGGTTATGCTATTGTGTAGACTAAAGATAGAAATAAGTAGACAATACGTTACAGGGCCATCAAGTTCATGTTAGCCGATGCAGCTCAAGTTTATCGTATGGGGGTTGATTTTCTTTCTTTAATCTGCAACCAATTAAAGCAGATTTTAGAAGTGAATGCTGGCACTTCAATGAAAAGGAAATACTTAGCAAGTGAGAATTTCTATTCAGTCAAAATCAAAGCAAAAGAGCAAAACTCTTTACAACGGAAAATGTCAGAGGTCAGACATGCACTGTGTCTTTTATCCTCCATGTCTTTACTTTCTCCTCTGTCTTCATTCATGTTTGTGCCGTCGGATTCTGCCAGCTCTTCACCCTAAAGCTTGGATATAGTAGCTCCATCTGCCCATTTTTCCTCTTCTATAGCAACAGAAAAGATGTTGCTGTCTGCTGTAATTACCACAGAAACACATGTGGTGTATATGTTAAGAGGTTATAATGCCTGGAATCCTACTTAATCACACGTTCATATACTAAGGGCCAGGTATTGCATCCTCTGTTTTTTTTGTCAGTGTAGCTGTCAAAGCACTCTTCCCTGTTGGTTTTCATCACAGTGATTGAAAAGAACTAAGGCATCTCTAATGTACATTTTCTGTTATTACATGAGTCAGCCCTATAGACTGCATGTTCATTATCTTGAGTGTTGTTGGATGCTTTTTACTGTGCAGTGAAATGTATTCGACAGATTGGGGTTGTGTGTTAAATATGGTGTAAAAGCTTTTAGAGGGCTGCGGTTTTTAGATTTTTATAATACAGTTAAGGCTGAAAACCAGGTATTATGCACTGAGGTTTACTCAAGCACAGCGTATCGCATATATTCCCAGAATTGAGTGCACACCGTGTCTACACTTGTCTACCATGCTTGGTTAATCTTTTCTCTGACAAATGGGGACACTGAAAATATCAGGTATTGTTCTCATGTTTTAAAAGCTGTAAATGCGATACTTCTTGAAAGATGATTCAGTCCATAACTGGCGCAACTGCTGATGAATTTTCTGCTCATGAATTAATAATTTGACCAACCGACTTTCTGCTTTACAATCTATCGCTGTGATTCGCTGTAGTTACATCAGTCACACAGACTCTACATGTGATGGTTTGTCTTTCAGCCAGATTCTGCCTGCCTTCTCGCGTTTTCCTGCCAAGCATTAAATCCCATCATGGCCTGCATGTGTTGGGGAGTGGAAGTTTCACAGTGGAAATATGTTGTTATTTAACTACAGTGGATTTGTCAACAGGCTCTGTAATCTTTAGTCCGTCTTCATATCAAGACTTTCCAAGCACCGTGCCTTGTGAAGTGTTTATGTGACTGACTGCGAGATAGAAATCTAATTCAGCTGACAGGGAGTTCCATTGAAACTCACAACAGCAGTGGATTTTTTTTCTCACCATACTGACTGTCCTCTCCTTCCTCTGAACCCCCACCCCCAATCCCCTTTCCTCCCTTGGGTCTTTCTCTCCAGGCCAAGTCGTGTATTTGTCACATGTGTGGCGCCCACCTGAACCGACTCCACTCTTGTCTCTACTGCGTGTTTTTTGGCTGTTTTACGAAGAAACACATCCACGAGCACGCGAAAAACAAGAGACACAATCTCGGTAAGTCACACACTCAGTCGAGCTTTGCATTATTGGATTTAACAAGACAATCGCGCATTTCGGTTTTAAGTGGTAAAATGATACTTTCAATACAGCGTCCCACCACACGCCCAGGGCTCCATCCTGTCACGTCAGCCCTCACATTTAAATGCACCCTTGCGGCCCACTGCAGCATCAGCTATTATCACTGAAGGATTACAGCATTACTTTGGGCAACTTCCTCCTCTTAGCAGACGAGTAGCTGAACTTCACTGTAACTGCAGCGCATTACAGTTTTGGTGGAAGCGCCTTAGCCAGTCAAATGTCATAGATAGGTTTAAGCTACTCCACTACCCTCCATACAGCAGCAGGGGAGGGGTAGACATTTATAATCCACCACTACTAGAAGGCTGAGCTCTAACCTTAACATGTTCATTATGTCAAATAGGACAGTGGCAACTAATGAGCAGGATTTTGATATTATCCGCATGAAGAATTGTACAAAACAAAAGAAACCGTGACAGAATGGCTGCTAAATTATTTGAGTAGCCATAATTGATTTAATATTCTCCATCAGTTTGGTTACACACATTCACCGAGTGCGGGGTCCTACAGTGTTAATTAGCTTTGAGCTTTCCACAGGAGCCTCTATGACATTGGCACTCGCTCCTTTACCTCTAATCAAATTAATCCAACCTCCCAAGCCTGCCACATAGAACGCTCCCTGTTCAGGACTTCTTTCACATCTTTCTGGGCTTTTTTTTCCCCTGTCAGCCTCTCATATCTTTTTTCTCTATTATTTTTTTTTCCCCCTCTACCTCCCCGTCCTCTCATTCTTTCCTCTTATCCTTCATCTAAGTGGGCAAAATATATCAATTTCTGCTTATATCGTCTCTGTCTTTTTTTTTTTTTTTTTGTTAATGTTGCTGTCATTTTTCCCTCTTTACTTGACTGCTTAGACAGAAGCATCATTTTCAGCACTGGTAGCAAAGGTGGTCATGCTTTATGGTATAACAGAAAAGACATGATCGTGTTTTTCCGATTAATTTATTTCACTTTCCCACAGTCAAATACACACGCATGCAAAAAAAAAAAAAAAAAAAAATGATGGCACAGTGACCAAAATACAGCATGAACTACTAAGGTTTTTTTTTTTTTTTTTTTTTTTTTTTTTTATTACATGATGCGTTAGCTCACTGTCTCAGTGTGGGTAGCACCAAAAACAGAAAAATGTCCAGTTAGGCTAAAAATAGGTTGTCACGGCAACAGAGCGGAGGTATTGTTGCTGCGGAGTTTGAGAATGAAAGAGGTAGGTGTTTTATAAGCACCGGTGGGATAGGAGACAAATACACCTATTCCATCACTACTCCCCTTCACAACCCTTAAATTTGTTCAGTGCAAGCAATGAGATGGAAATATATTGAGTGGAGAAGGTGTGTGTGAAAAAATTTAGGGCGGAGAAAGCACTATTCTCGAGGCTGAGTGTGCCAGTGAGGTTGGACAGTAAAATAAAACTCAATGTGTACCACTGTGCTAAAATCCTATCTGTAATTATGCTGCAATTTCTCTTTCTCCCTCTCTTCTCCCTCCTTTCTCCTTCCAGCGATAGACTTATTATACGGTGGAATTTATTGTTTTGTGTGTCAAGACTACATATACGACAAAGACATGGAGCAGATTGCCAAAGAAGAACAGAGGAAAGCCTGGAAATTGCAAGGTATAGCATTTTGTTTTCCGTCAAAGAACTTAGAACTGCTTTCTAAACAAGCCCGTCTTACTCACTGCCTTGTTTCTTTGTATCCACAGGTGTAGGAGAAAAATACACAACATGGGAGCCTACCAAGCGGGAGCTAGAATTATTACGACACAATCCAAAGCGGAGGAAAATCACTACGAACTGTACCATAGGTGGGCAATTGAGTACTGTACTGTTCAGCTGTAATCAATGCAACTTTCGTTCCTGGGCATGTGTGTTTTGCAGGGGTGGGTGACCAATAATCCCACTTGACATGTAGCATGTTTTTTTTTTTATGATTTTCAGTACTTTATTTTGCTGTGATACAATCCTGCTGGTTTGTAGTCACTCCTGTCTCACCCACAGCATTGTCAGATTGGTAAACAGATACAAATTAAAGCCTGTCAACACTGTAATTTATTTATTTTATTTTACAGTCGGTTGTGGATTTAAGATAATTTGACACCCAGATTTTTGTATGGTTCCTGTAGGTTCTTAAAACATCAGAAAAGTCTTGAATTTACAAATCTGTATTAAATACCTTTAGAAAAGTCTTTAAAGGTATTAAATTTGATATGGTAGGTCTTAAGTTATGTTGCCATAAACTTGTTGTCTGTATTGTGTTTAAATGCCCAAGCTGCAAAGAATGTAACATTAGTCGACTCGGTTCCATCCGTTCCAACCCGACAATTTATATTGAAATGAGGAACCAATCATGGCTAACTTTGCAGAAATGACATTCAGTCCAACACGTGAGGAGGGGAACGTGTTTTAAGTTCGCTGCAACATGTTCAAGAAATCAATTCAACTGAACAATAGGAATCAAGGAGTCGTAGTAAATAAATACATGTTCCTACATTCTAGGAGTCACAAATTTTTTGCCAGTATGTCTGTGAAGTAGGCTATGAAATTGGCATTAAATTCTGTTTTAAGTAGTCTTAAAAAAAGATCTTAAAAAGTCTTAGATTTAATTTGTAGAAACCTGTTGGAACCCTGTTTTTACTTTTACTGTATAACGTATATCTCTTCTGAATAGTTGACTCCTCTTGATTGAATAATTATTATTTGTGCTGAAAAAACACATATCACTCAGTAAATCACTCAACTTCTGGTTTGCATGCTCTTGAGAATATTCTAGAGTTCTGTTTCTGAGTATGTTTGCCTCTGGTGAAAATGTACTTGATGTCACTCAGGCGTTTAAGAGTGGTACCCAAGGTTAACAGGACTGGATAGGCCCACAGGCACATCACTGGGAGAAGCAGAACACAGTGTTCCTTCTCTGATAGATACACTCCACAGAGGGCCTGTATTTATCCATGTTTCTCCTAAACCTTATGTCCTCTGTTCTATTTTCTCAATTGTGTGTTTCCTTTAGTCCCTTGCTGCTATCTCCATTGTATGTCTGATTTTGTGCGTGTATTTTCTCTCTCCTTCTGCCCGCGGTCTCCTGCTATCCTCCATCCTTTTATATCTTTAAAGAATTCCACTAGTAACCCCGTTTGGGCTATACTCTGACTCAAGTGAGCTCACCAGATCCAGTCAGAAGTATTTAAGCCCTCGCTGAGAACTTTCTTTCAGACCCAAACCCTGCTCAATTGGATTAGACCCAAGACCTGGCTGTGTCTCACCTGTTCTACTGGCCATCACCAGAGGAATCTAGCTTCACTTTCTCACTCTAAATGAATCCATTCACAGCTCTGGGTTCTGCTCCAGGATGCTCACGGCTTTGCTGGCAGACCTGACCTAACACCATATTGTTTACTGTCCAGCCATCTTTTAAAAAAAACAAAACAAAAAAAAAACCCTCAACATTTAAAGCCAGAGATATTCACATACATACAAGACAGTTTAGACAGGCAATTTCTCAGTATGGAAAGGGACACAGACACATAATAATACACAGCTATGAATTATTAATAACAAAGTTTCTGTCTGGGGAAACCGATTGATCAGACCCACAGTGGTGTTTCAGGTTTCCTTCATCACCAAAAGAGTTTCTGTCATCTGTCATCATGTCCATGTTGTTCTCACTCCTCGTTTCCCCCTCTTGTTTTACAGGTTTACGAGGGTTAATAAATCTGGGCAACACATGTTTCATGAACTGTATTGTTCAGGCCCTCACACACACACCGCTGCTTCGAGACTTCTTCCTCTCCGACAGACACAAGTGCGAGATGCAATCAAACTCCTGTCTGGTGTGTGAGATGTCGCAGCTCTTTCAGGAGGTATGATGCAAAGCTTGCGTGTGTTTAGTTGTTAAATAGGATTCTGCAGTCCCACAAAGAAAAAGCTTGTGATTTTGGCTGAATTTCATTTTTAATTTTAAGATGTTTTTTTTTAACAACATATGCATACATAAACATTCTCTTGTGTTGCAACCCACTGCAGAAGGCTGAGTCACTGTTGTCGTCTTTTGTCAAGTAAAAGAAGGAGGCATAAAAGAAGAAAAAAAATCCTGCTTGAAAGGAATGCACAGTCCCATGTGCGAGTGAATGGGCAGAATGTTCAGCAATTATTCTGCATAGCTGTTGATAACCCTTTAATCTCAGCTCTTTGATACAAAAGTTTGGTATATATCTAATGGACTCATTGGCTCTGAGTATTATGTAATATCTGCCTGGTCTGTTCCCACACTGCTTCACTTTTTCTTACACCCTCTCACTTCTCAGTATATATGGGTCCACAGATGACAAGTGGTGTTGTAATGAGTTGAGTCATCACGACCCTCCCTTCCACAAAGCTCTACACAAAACAACATATATAACCCATCCCTGTCTCAGCTGGCGTACCGTTCAGCTATATCACACTTGAAGGAGGAAACCACTCACCTCTGTCAGCAGGGAGTCACTGATAGATTATTTGGCTGAAAGTGTAAGGTCTGTCAAACACAGTGCTTTACACACAGTTCTGTCTTTCCCTATTCTTTCTACATCCATTTCTTACCCACACCCTTATTTTCATTCTCTACCTTTCTTCTTTTTATAATCCACTCCCATATCGTCATGAAAAGCTCCAAATACACATACACACACAGTTTTTAGTTATGAACGGGAGCGGCAAAGACTGCTTTGATCCTCTTCCACTCTCCCCCGTTTTCCGCTCTTCTTGTAGTGTCTTTCGTTTGTCAGCCATCTTCAAACTGCTGAAAAGAAGCAGAACCTGTAAGGATTCAGAAAAGACGTCAGCTTGACATGTTTTTCCCCCTCACAGCTCAATCTGACTTCAGAAAGAACTGTGGAGAGTAAAGCGAGGTGTGTGTGGCTTCTGTGTGTTGAAAAACGAGTGCTCTCTTGTGCATTAATGAGATAGGGCTGTATCTTCATTGTAGTGTTTGTAACCTGCCAACTCTTGTGCTATGCTCTGCTCTGTTACTTTCATACCCACAACTCCTGACCCTGAACTGGGCTGTCACTCACTTTAATTCCCATGGTAACGCGAAGACACTGCAGTGCTTTGCAGATGGATGTTCTTACTCCTACGCCCCCGTTTCCCAGTCCTCCAGCCACTTTGTCTTTGCTTTTTTGCACCGTATCCCCCCCTTCTCTATGGACGTGCTGTCATTGGAGCAGCGACTGGTCCTACCAGGTGACATGTCGTTTACATCTGAAGGAAAACGGTTAAAAGTCTCATCATGAATGACAGTTTTAGATTCGTGTTGTGGCTCACCTCTGAATAATGTATAACCGCCTGAACTGTGAGACTGGGAAAGACATGATGAAATGTAACAGCCCACACCTGGAAAAATAGGCTAACCACCACTCCCATTTTTCTTGCTTGCTCTTAGTTCTACTCGGGACACCGTTCACCCCACATTCCCTTCCGGCTGTTGCACCTGGTGTGGACTCACGCACGTCACCTCGCAGGCTACGAGCAGCAGGATGCCCACGAGTTCCTCATCGCAGCATTGGATGTACTACACCGGCACTGCAAAGGGGACACCATCCGTAAGTTTGATCTGAATCCTTATGCCAAATCACAGTAAAAATCACTGTACAACTAATTGGTTATTAGGATTACAAACTGAGTGCAAGACCTTGAAATTCTGGGCCAAAATCAATAGTGAGGTTTAAAACGACAAACATTTCTTTAATTTTGTTTTCAGTGTTATTCATTGCCCCTTTTGTGCCACACAAAGAAAAAAAAATATTACAATATTAAATATAGAACATCAAATAAACACTTTCTGCTGCCCTCAGAGAATGTCTTCTTTCTTGCTGACAAGCTGATGGCAGTCAGTAAGTCCAATATTGGTCAATACAGTATATCGGTACATCCATATCGACATGCTTAATCCAGGTATTTCTACACGAAAATTGTTTTGTTAGACATAAGTTGAAGTTTTAGCTTATTTCACTTTCCCACACCTCACTGTACTGTGACAGGTTTTTCCATCACAGCCTGTAGTAGTGGGTAACTGTGGGTAACTGTGCCAAGCCGTGGTCCTGCTTATGAGTAGGGTAGAGCTGCGTTGTTACTGTCCTCCAGATTTGTCAGCTGACAAGAACAATGCTGCCATTTAGAAGAGAGAAGAAAGCGAAGCAATTAGTAACACATAAGTCTCACCAATTTCCTTGTTTGTTGTTATAAAGAGCATAATGCATATATACTGCACAAAAAAAAAAGAATAGCTAAGATCATGAGCTCCATGCAGGATGCGTTTTGAGGAGAATGCACCTTTTACATTATGCATCATCGAAATATCCCCATGTCACGAGGTGTGATGTGTCTGTGCCACCCCCACCACCCGCAGTGGAAACGCTACTAGATCTACTCACGGTGTCTTACTTCATTGGAAACATACTGAAGGAGACTGACAATGGAGTGTACCAGGGGGATGGCAAGCAAGCAGTGTGAGGAATTTCAATAGGTCCTGCTGCAGTGCAATGACAGGCTGACTCACCCACACACCCTCCAGTAAGGCTCGCTCTGATTGGCTTCAGGGAATCAAGGGAGTTGTGAAGTGCCAAAGAGGCTCTGCTGCAGGGGAATGGTAAAGTGAGAAAAAGGGCCAGACTGAGTCCTTCAGAGGTGCTAAAGAGGTTGTTGGTATTATCTGTGTGTGTGTGTGTATTTTATACCTTCTGCTTTCTGGTGTCCACAGGAGACGACAATGGGAAGAAGGCCAACAATCCAAACCACTGTAACTGCATCATTGACCAAATCTTCACTGGGGGCCTGCAATCAGATGTTACCTGTCAAGTTTGCCAGTAAGCACGTGTGCTTATGTGTGTTGTTATATTAGATAGAGAAAGGAGAATATACTGAAATAATATCCCTCCAGAGATGTCAGCTGTCATCTTTTAGCCGTGTATCACTAACACTCTACATCTCCTTTTCATCTTATCCTACATTGACTTACTCATCCATCATCCACTTCTTCCTGTTGCCCCGCGAAGCTTTAGTCACCTTACACCACTCTGCTGATCGATGTGGACACCACCCATCCTCCCAGAGTGGGTGAACCACTCGTCCTGTCCTCTTCACTGCTCTTATTTAAAGGCCTGGTCCCTGCAGAGCTGCTGTAAGGGGGGTTGTCTAGACAGCAGCACAACCCAAGCGCTGCCTGCCCCCTAGAGCTGTCCTGTCACATTAACGCTAGCACGCTGCACTGAACTGCAAAGCACCTCGCCCAATCTAGCAGCTCGGCTCAGTAGGTTTTTACCTGCCTCTACTGTGAAACCAAAGACTGCTGACAAACAGTTAGTGATGATGTATTACCTATCAATCTGACCAGATCTTCAGGTGACCTATGGGTAAGGCCGTCCTTTCTCCAAAGCTTTTTGAACAGAAATGGTACCATGTTGGTGCCCGACTACACAGAGCATATATATTCTCACCACTATAAATATCTAGTCTCTCGCTTTACTAGCCGCCCTCTGGTACTGTTGGGCATTACAGCCTCATGACTCATCTAATCACAGTGATGATGTGCGGCAGCCCATCCCCAACGCATATATATATTTGTGTAAACTGTATGCATTCTACTCTCCAAGCCTCATCTCTGGGCTGCAGTCCATCACAGTCACTGGGCCATAATAATACAAATTCCTTATGTAAAGCCAATTTTGTCTGATGTAACACTTCATTGAATTGCAAATGGGCCTCAAAGAACAGTGTGAATATTATGCACATGCACACACTCAATCTCTAGCAGGCTTTAGCCAAAACATGATCAGAATCTATGGATGCTGTGTGAATTTAAACTCGTGTTTTCTGTTTAATCCTTCCATCACGACTCTTAAAACAACAGCGACATGCAAGTATAACAACATTAAAAATTGTTATTATTCTATAACAACATTCTCTACACTTTGTTTTTTTTTTTTTCTAGTGGGGTTTCTACAACGATAGATCCATTCTGGGATATCAGTCTGGACCTGCCAGGCTCATCTACGCCTTTCTGGCCTCTTAGTCCTGGGGGAGATGGCAGCACAGTCAATGGAGAGAGCCACCTGTCAGGGTCCACCACGCTCACAGACTGCCTTCGCAGGTACAGCTTCACATACAGTAAAGCACAATACCAGCCATTTTACAGACTTCATCCTTAGCTTTGAAATGAATCAGTCGGAAATGTAAGGAGGCGTTTATTTTGTCGCCATCATCTTTCAGTGAGCTTAGAAGGGTAGGATTTGATTTGCGGCATCCCTGCCTCCTCCCCCCCCTTAAACCTTGAGTATCAAACTTCTCCACTTGAAGTCAAATCAATTCCATCAATTCCACCACTTACACGAGGGGTCACATATGGTGTCCACTCACAACAACCCTGTTATCCGTGTGTGTCATCTTCTACCATCATCAGGTTGGCAGAGCAGGTGTGACCTCTCATATCTCCTTTTACTGCCTCTTCATTATTGCAATTTCTCTTCTACCTCTCCTTATCTGTTTTTTCATTCCCTTCCCTCTCTACCTAATTCCTTTCCCCTCATGCCCTCACCCCCTACTTCTCCCATTCATCTCATCCTCCCCCTCTCTCTTTCTCGCCTTCTTTGCTTCTGATTTTTTTTTTTTTTTTACTGCAGCTCCTCACACACGCCTAGTTGCTGCAGCAAGTCTCTTAAAGGTACAGAACTGGTTAGAGCTGTTGCCGTGGTGATAGAGGCGTTGGCATTACCAGCAGGGCTCCAGGATTTTGGGGGGTTTTGGGATAGTGCCATACAGAGATGCACCAAAACTCCACATGGGCAGATTTAGTGTAAAGCTCCTCAGATTTGTTAATATTTCTTATTCATCTAGGACTAGACATGTGGGGCAGATGGTATTAAAGAGCTTGTGTTAAGAAAAAAAAAGTCTCACACAATAAACATAACTGTTCCCCTCTCATTCTCTGTTCACACTCTATTTCACACACATCTCTTGCTTACTCGTCCTTTATCTGTGCGTCCTTTCTATTCCATTCCCTCTCTCTGCAGGTTTACACGGCCTGAGCATCTAGGAAGCAGTGCCAAAATCAAGTGTGGCGGTTGCCATAGTTACCAGGAGTCCACCAAACAGCTGACAATGAAGAAGCTCCCCATCGTAGCATGTTTCCATCTCAAAGTGAGTCAGCCAGCGCCAACACGCTGCCAATTATCACTTGTTACATTATCTGTCACTGTCTGACAATTTGATTATTTAAGGCTACATTGAGCTACATCATCCACACATCTAATTTTGTCCATCACTGTTTCAAAATAGCAAACACTGTGGCGTGTTGTAAATACAGCTGATGGATACTTTTGCCTCTGCGGGTTTCTGTTTCTTTGCGAACATATGACTTCTATCTGCTTTATACGTAAAGGAGACGCACTTCAGACGGTGCTTAGCTGTTTGGTACTTTACATGTGCGTAGGTGTGTTCATAATTCGATTCAATTGTTGTTGCATTACCTCCTGCTGTGTTGCCCATCCATGCACCATCCCAGGACACCTGTGATTTTAATGACTCACACAGTAATCCACCATCCATGTTTTATTTATCATACAGTACTGAAAGCCTATAACGTATTTATGATATTCATAGGAACAGGCTGAGAGAAGATTGTCTCAGATCAATCCTCTTATTATCTTGTTGTGAATTCTAAATGTGTGATACACAGGGTTAAAATGCGAACATTCACTTTTCATAATCTGTGTCATGTTTTGTATGTTGTAATCAAGCTGCTGGTTATTTCTAAACATGTTCCCTCTCCCCTCCCCCTCCCCCACGCTCTCTTTCTCTTGTTTTCCATTTTTCCTCGCCTTCCCCCTTCCCCCCTCTTTTCTCTCCCCCCCCCCCCCCCCCCCTCTTCTCTGACCATCTCCAGCGGTTTGAGCACTCTGCAAAACTGCGAAGGAAGATCACTACGTACGTTTCCTTCCCGCTAGAGTTGGACATGACGCCCTTCATGGCGTCCAGGTAAGCAGCCTGTTTTAGTCCTACGAAACACACGCGAGCTTCTAGAAGAAATGGGACGGTTTGACTATGAAATCTTATTTATAAACCTAGTAGTGTTTTAGTGTTTTTACAGGGCATGCACAAAACTTGCAGCGCTTGCTTAAACAGCTTCATCAGATGGTCCCTATAAATATATATTAGTGTCAGTAGAGCATGCAGCAGTGTTGCCCCACCCCTGGCTGTAGCATCCATTCAGCTCGGTTCATAGAGAGGATCCTTAGCGGTGCGGCCACGGAAGATTCATAGATTAGATAATCCTGCCACCTAGTGGATTTCTGTTACACTGTAGCGTCTTTTCCACAGGAATGCAGCATTAGAGATTGTAATTTGTTTTCTTCCTGTCTTTACACCCACAGTAAAGAGAGCAGAATGAACGGGCAGTATCAACAGACAGTTGATGTATTAAACAACGACAATAAGTAAGTACCTCATTAACAGTTAATTTATTAACACTTAAGTGGAGCACTGACGTCACACTGGACATTTGTATTAGAGCACAAAAACATGTGTTAATAACCTGAAGCATCGAGCTGTGACTTCCAGATTCAATCAATTTGAAATATCAACAGTTACAGTAGCTTTCATTTTCCGAGACATTTACTGTCTTGATATAAGTGGCAGGTTACTGGTGTCATGATGTAAGGTTATAATATGTAAAAACAACGTAAAAGATGTGAAGTCTAATGTCAGCTACATTGTGAGGGATGACGAAAACCGGCTCATCAAATGCCTTTTACCTGCAGGTATTCCTTGTTTGCGGTGGTCAACCACCAAGGCACATTAGAGAGTGGCCACTACACCAGCTTCATCCGCCAGCACAAAGACCAGTGGTTTAAATGTGATGACGCCATAATCACCAAGGCCAGCATTAAGGATGTACTCGATAGTGAAGGGTAAGAATAGTAACCAGAGGTCAGCAACATTAAGAAGAATAATAAGATACACCATGAAACCTGACTGAAATGTGTCTGTTTGCTTCCAGATATCTCTTATTCTACCATAAACAGTTCCTTGAGTATGAGTAGTCTTTGCGGCCACTGACTATGAAGAACCACTGCTTCTGAAAGAGTCAAGGGACCGGGGACAGGACAAAACGCAAACACACAAACCTACCTGAATCTCTTTGACTACCAGTCTGCTCCTCTGGTCTGGGAGGATGAAAACAAAAGACGTGTGAAATCATGCAACCTTTCAAAAGAAAAAAAAAAAAGCACTGAGCTACTTCTTGGCATCTACTTGACAAAACTGAATGAAGAGGAGAGGAGGAGGAAGAGTTGGGCATCGTCAGTTCCAGACTTGGGCAGAGGGAAGAGGCCCTACCCCTCACTCTCTCTCCCTTCCCCTACCTGCTGCAGGGGCAGAGTCTGAGCATGACTTCACATCATGCTGATTGGGCACATCTGGATTTTTATCACAGTATTCTGACCCCCCACCCCACCCCACCCCCTCACATCACCCTTACACCCTCCATTTCTCTCCCATGGTGCTCTCGTTTCAACTGACCAAGCATTTAACTTAATCATGATGGAAGACCGTTTGTCGTCATATGCATATGGGACTAAACGCAAAAAATGAAAAATAAAATCAACGTATTATGAACTTTGCAAGAACATTTTTAAAGGTATGGTTATGATTCTTATCATTTGTGAATTTAGTTATGAAATACTGTATGAATCTAGTATACATCTATTTTTTAAGAGCAAAGAAAACATGGGGGAGCTTAAAGATGCTGCCTTTGCCAGTTGCTGGGGAAGCGCTGCCATGGAAACTAAACAGATTTGGACCTGAGTGTGCTCATGTTCCATTATTTACTGTGTTGATTGTTTTATTTTTAAGTCTGGTTGAGGGCAGGGAATATCTATTTTTTTTAGCAAAACATTGAATTTTGATTTTTTTTGTTTACTGGTCTTTTCAGTGTCCTTTTTTTATTTTCAGTACAAGTCATATGTCCCTCACTGTCCTGGTACTGGAAATGTTTTTGGACGTATTATACTTTCATTCTTGTGGAATTGTTGGTATAATGATGGTAATGATTAAATTGGCTCACCTTTGCTGTTTATGAATTGTATGTTGAATGTGAGCTTTGGGTTTCGTAAGGCATTCTGAAAGAGAAGACAATACATGAACTCCAGAGGAAGTTCTTTTTACAGAGTAGAGGAGAACGCTGTGGTCTGTCCTCACTGAACACCTTGAATGCTCTGTGCAAAAAAAAAAAAAAAAAAAAGCCCATTTAACAGCAATGCATGTAACTGGGCAATCATGAGCTCTTAATATGTGAAAAATTACCTAAAGTAATGCCTCAAGGCCTGCTGCCCGTCATGATTTTTGTTCTGTATTGTGACGATGTAAAGGCGATTGTGTGCGGTATTAAAGGGTAAAGCACATCGCATGTTTAGGCGACCACAGCCTGGCTCAGAATCCATCAGTGTTAATTTTCTCCATGGCAACTGTGTGGTTGGTGTAGACCGGTGTGGTTCGTGGTGTGTCTTGCCTCTGCAGTGCAGTAAACCCAGTGCTCTATTCAATCAGTATGCTGTCAAGTTGGACTTTAGATAACGCACATACACATCGGGGTGTTGTGGTCTGTTTTGTTTGAATATCACTGATTGTGTATGTATAAAAAAACAATTAAAAATAGTCACTCATGTATAAGATGAGGGCCCTAACCTGTCACAAAGTAACGCCACATTTAAAAAAAAAAAAAAAAAAAAAAATACCACTACCCCTGGTTGTTTAGCTGCTCTGTAATTAAAAACAAATGCATATCCTTTGGTCTGCTGCAAAACCTCAGACGGAGAGCAACACTGGGTTTTGACACAGTAATATCAAAGACTTGTGAAATGGTCGCACTATGGTTTTGATGTATCATGGAGCAGTTGAGGCCACCCAAGGACATTCAGGGACGCAGCTGAAACGAAAAGGAAGAGAAGAGCTTCATTATCCGTTTCAGTGATTAAACTCAGAACAAAACTGGAATGTCTATGTACTGTCTTTTGTCTCATTTTTGCCTTCACGCTTGCTGATCCAGACAACATTTCTGCACTGCGGTGTGTCTGTAGCAATCAGACTTAACATAATGACCTTATATTAAAGTCCCAACACCCTGAAGCACACCTCCAGACGTACACTCACATTTTTTAGTTCATTTCAGTGTTGCATTGCTGACCACAGGAGTAGTTGTAATTATTTGCTTGACTCTGGCGCCATCATGTGGCCAAACCAAGAAGCACAATGAATTTACAGCTGCACTCCAGGTTGAGCACTTCCAGGTATGTACTGTAAATACACACATGGAAGGAATTTATACACTCAAAGGAAATCCAGTTCTTGTGCTGTTGTAACATTTTAAATCTATGGTAAATATCAGACTTTAATTTTTACCTCCAGTGTTAAATGTGGCAGACATGAAACTGTACAGTATTTGTAAAATAGGAATGGCCAACATATTGCAAATAATTGTAATGTGGAAAGTTCAAACTTTATTTTATTGTGAACATAACTGATCATTAATTAAAAGATTTTTTATACATTTCATTGACTTCTATACTTCCTTTAAGCATCAATGTCATTCCCACAGATAAGAGGAAACGTTACCATTTGTCATTTATTTTTTATTTAGTATCAGAACAGGCATGTACAGTGTTTGTTTTCCGTTTTGACTAAAATGGCACAGAAACGGAAAAGTTTATAGAAAGCATAACAGATAAAAAGAAATCTTATGAGAACACATTTAACACTAATGCAACAAATGGAAAATCTTCAGTAAAGTCTTAAACACAGCTTACCAAAGCAGCTTAAAAACAAAGTTTATTGCAAAGAACAATGGAATATGGGAAATAACAACAGACTGGTAGTTTAGCAAATAGTCTAATAAACCAGTGTGGCACCTCTGTTACATCTTTTACTATATAACAATACCTGCTACTGCATTACATAACATTTTGTACATATACGACACATAATATACACTCGTTTTAGATTCAGTGTAAATGAGGTGTTTGGGTTTTTGCAGCTCAGTGGATGAAAGTCTTGCATTCTCTTTTTCATTTCATTTACTCCAGTGTACATTCATCATTCCTGTCCGGAGTCATCTCTGTGTTATTATGTTAATGATAGTTTCCATGGGAGTAACACTCACGGTCACTGTTGCTATGGAAATATAAGACACTAGAGGTAAGTCATGCCTTTCAGTGGTCATAAGACATTATAGTGTACATAACAAATTCAGAAATACTGCAGAGACAGATTTATTTGATTAGTCATGGCTTGGGGCTCACAATGTGTGTGTGTGGGTGCACATGAGGAAAGTGTATAATCAATGCAACATGCTCAGGGAGGCTCCAAGAAATATTTCAGATGGGTCATATGAATATATATATATATGTACATATGTGTTTGGAATGAATGATAAACTCTCACTCAGGATTATTAGCACATCAGTCACAACCTGGCACTGGATTCGGTGTCTGTGGCCAAATCTGCACACGTAGGCCGAAGGTTTATTAAATTCTAGATACTATACACACACATTACAGCATAAGGCAGCGAGTCACACACTGGCCAGGCCAAAAACAGACACCCTGGGGTCCCAGAGCAACAAGGTGATGATGATGATGATGATGATGATGATGATAGAGGAACACCAGAGCCTCTTGAGGATAAGTGTTCTAGCCCTTCTCAAATTCACATCCTGCTGACCTCTGGAGACGAATACCACACTCGAGTTGCCGCCCCAAATACTGAGGATTAAGGGGGAGGGATGGGTGAGAGGCAGCATGTCAAGTATGTGAAAGTACTGGCAGTGGGAAGCAACGAGGCAGTCCCATGGCCAGTCCGAAAGTCAAGGTCACTCAAACATTTTTATACAAACAGACAAATACAGTCACGGAAAAAATGATTAGACCATAAAAAGTCATCAAAAACAATAGTTATGCAATCAAGTATTAACTCCTGTGTGTATCATGTGACTAAAACAGACAGAAAAGAAAATATGGAATGCCTAAAAGCACTGTTTTTGGCAGTACAATGCCATAGATATTGATGTAAGAACTTAACCCTATAGCGCCGAATGTATCATATTTGATACATGAGTTTTGAAGCCCTCTACATGATCTATGTGATTTTTTTTTTTTTTTTAAACCTGATGTATACAATTAGATACATGCAATAAATGGGTAATCTGCCAGAAGGGAGGAATTCGTTCACCAGAGGCTTTTCCAGTGACACTACAAGATTGTCAGGAGGCAGAACTTTGCCAATTTTGAAAATGAATCACCAATTTGTTACCTCCGCCAAAAAGATTATGTTTTCATTGGGGTTTGTCTGTCTGTCTGTTTGCAAGATAACAAGAAAAGTTATGGATGGATTTTAAATGAAATTTTCAGGAAATGTTGATACTAGCACAAGGAACAAATGTTTAAATTTAGGTGGTGATCGGGGGGGACTGATCTGCCTTGGCAGAGGTCTGCGCTCTCTGAGTGCTTTTCTAGTAAGACATGTTTGTGTTATATTATGTTTTGGTTTGTTCAAAAATAATAATATTTGAGCACTGAGACCTGATGTATCAAATATGATACAAAATTGAAATTCATACATGGAAAATGATATTTAAAAAAAAAAAGTTTTGGTTGCTCAGAAGGACCAATAAAGGCTCCAGTTTCAAAGAACTGGAATTTTCTGTCAATGATTTAAAGGTTCAGGCTTTATAGGGTTAAGTGATTTTGGTTATTATCAAGAAAACCAAGGAAAATGACTCGATATCAGCTCTGAAATTAAACTCTTATGAGCTATTTTTGTTGTTATGATTATATTTGTCCAAATAAATGTACCTTTAGTTGTACCAGGCATTAAAATGAACAAGAATTTGAAGTAAACAAGGATGGTCTAATAATTTTTTTCTGTAACTGTACCATATTGTCTCTCCTATAATAATGCAGCTCAGTAATGGGAACAGAAACCAACTGAGCATATGGTTGTTCCTGCTGCTTGGATTAAAACAGTTCCCCAGCTGTTAGTAATAGTGCTTTTCACCTGCAGTTGAGAGCAAACTGGAGTAAAATAGTCATTCATCAAATATCAACCGTAATACTTTTACACTGTTGTAATAGAAAATATGATGCTAGGTTTTCACTATTTATACATTTCTATGCATTAAGTGAGAATTTGGCGGTCAGTTTGATAATAGCTACTGTAACAACCTCAAAAAATGACCACATCTTACATCATATACTGGATTTATAACAAAACCTCAGACCGGTACAAACAGTGATAGTTCTCTATATAATACTATACAGCAGTATTTCTATACATGATAGCAGCACTTTGGTTAGAGACTGGCTCCATACATTGACTAAACCAGTACAATATAAATAATGCATGTTACTGTAATGATGCACGGAAAAAGTAACAAATGACTATATTTTGCTACCGAACACTGAAACTCTCATTTACATTTGATACATTGTAAATTAGACCGCCATTTCACAGAACACCGGAATCAATATCTGTAATGGTCATTATGTTCCGTGCATGAATGTAAAATCATTACTTATTTACAATTCCTATTTACAGCCTCGAAGATAAGCTAAATAAATATTGTCACAAAGGGAAAAATCTACCTATAATCGAAACACTCGAGGAAAAAATAACTTGAATAAGAGATAAGGACTAAAATAAAAAAGGGTAATGATGTCAGTTCTATCCAGAATATGTGACACTTACAGCTTACAGTATGTCCACCTAGTTATATTATTATTTTATGCAGTACATAAGTAAAAAAAAAAAAAAAGAAACTTGGAACAGCTCCTGTAATCTTGGGTCTCCATGGAAATTTCATGCAATCCAGGGGAACATTTGCGAATAGGTTTTATTATCTGCTCTACTTCTGTCAGAGTCAATAAACTCCAGGCAAATAGAACAGATTTCATTTTCGTTTGATTTACATCACAGAGCAAACATTTGATTTGACTTCTGCTCGTGTTACAATGATTTGATTAACAGCTAGGGAAACTCAACAATGTGTGGACAATAGAGGCAAACAGTGGAACATGCAGTTCCACATCAATAAGATCTCCGTCGGTGCTTTGTCTTCTTCAACAAATGCCATGTGTCTGAGTGAATCCATTGTTTAATATTTGATCATCCTCCCTCTGAGGTGACTGTGGAGACTGATAAAACGTGACTGTTTTAAGTTTCAGTGAGACGCCTGTCGCTGCAGTCTCCGTCTGCTCAGATGCTGGTCTGCAGGTCCCCGTTCAGCAGAGTACTTTGAGTCTCTGTAGGGTCATTAATGATGCGAGATTTATCCTGCCGGCTGTCGCTGCGCTCAGCCTCATCCAGCCCTCCCACCTTCTTTAGGCAGAGAACATTTTGGAAACTCTTCTTGAAGTTCTCTGACAGGAAGGCGTACAGTATGGGGTTGGCGCAGCTGTTGGCGTATCCTAGAACCACCACGAAAGCGAAGGTGCTCCTCAGAATGGGTGTGGTGCTGATGGTGCCTGTCACCGAAGTCACGTTGAAGACGTAGAAAGGCAGCCAACAGAAGACGAACACCGCCACCACGATGGACACCATCCGAGTCACCTTCCTCTCGGAGCGCTTCCTCTTGGATGAGCCCACTCGGATACCTGACGACTTCACCTTGATGATGATGAACAAGTAGCAAAGGCAGATGACCATGAGGGGCAGGAAGAAGCCCAGGATGAAGGTGTAGAACATGAACGCCGTGTAGTAGGCCTCCTGAGGCTCAGGCCACACAATGGTGCAGAAGCTCCCATCATGCTTTGTGATGATACCGCTGTAGATAACAATGGGTAAGTTGACCATCAGCGACACCCCCCACACTGCCATGTTGATGGTTTTGGCCATACGTGGTTTGCGCCATTTTGTAGATTTGATTGGATGCACCACAGCCAGGTAGCGGTCGATACTCATCACCATCAGGCAGAAGATGGATGTGAACTGATTCAAGGAGTCGACGGTCATCACTACCCTGCAGAGCACTGGACCGAACGGCCAGTGGACGAGCGCCAACTGGATAGCGATGAAAGGAAGGCCCAACATGAAGAGAACATCAGCCACCGCCAAGTTGAGGATGTAGATATTGGTGACGGTTTTCATCTTGGCGTAGCGTAGGATGACGTAAATCACGAGGGCGTTTCCACAGAGCCCCACGGTGCAGACCAGAAAGTACATGCAGGTGATGACCACCGTGCTGGTTCTGGTGAAACTGAAGTCCGTAGTGTTCCCTTGAGGGTCCGTTTCATTGGCCTGCATGAAACTGTCATACATGAAGTGGTCCGTCAGGTTCGGAGGAGATGATGGGAAGATCAGGAAGGCCATGATACTTCAGTGTCTTTGGGTCTCACACAGATAAAGGCATCCCATCTGCATACATAAACACCAGTGTCAGTAGCATTCATTAAAATCCTGACTGATAGTTGACAGGGAATTCAATAAGTATTCCAACCTGACTGATTTTAATATTGATTTTATACGTTACTAAAGGAAAATGAGATCCACAGTCAAGTCATCTTCATCAGACTCTGAAGCTCGTTCTGTCTGTTTAAAGTACTAACAGACGGGAGTATATTCACTCCTTTTATCTGATGCAATGAGGAGTTATTACGTTGAATTCTGTATTAACATTATTATGCAAGAATACAATTATCTGTGCAATATCATCTCTACATGCAACAAACCTGAACAGAAGCCCTATCAATATTTCAGTTTTTTCAATTTCTTTTTTAAGCTATATTTCCCCTGAAACATGCTTATCGTTTTCCACCTGTTTAACTTGGTATATATGCGCATGTGGAAAATTTAGTCCCGTGAATCCTTACAGCAGGTGGTCTGTATGGAGCTTTGTAGATTTTGTATTTGTATCCTGTTTCTGGAGAAGAAAGCTGACTGTTGCACGTCTAAAAAAAGAGCGCCTCAAAGTTAAGGTGGTGCTTTTAACCAGAGGCAAAAGCTTCTACTATATGTGTGTTTATTTGGCCAGAAATCACTCCCTACACCTTGCAGTCATAAGGTCTCTCTGGGGGAAATGCCCTTCACAGGATGCTAAATAATGGGCTTCAAGAGGTTAGGTTGAAATCTTTGCTGACGCTTTTTTTTTTCATTTTATTAGGGGGTGGACATGTATGTAAATTAGTCCTAGTCTAAGTAATTGAATGAGGGGAATCACTGTTTACTGCCAATAGCCTTGTCACAGTCAAATTGAAGTACTTGTCACTGCCAATGCACAGGAGGCAAAGCTGGTCTGACAACTTAGTTCGATGCCAATAACATGAGAGGCTTCATCGTGGCCAGTTTGACATTTTTTTTTTTTTTCCATGGCAGCAGAATAGGATGGACACAGCCCACAGTTAACAGCCTTGTTTTTGTTGAATATGCGACCAAATGTCAGTGGATGTGGTGTTTGAGCTCTATGAGTACAAAGTCTCCTGGTGTAATCTGTAAACGTGTGTTCTCTGAGTCAGATGCATGGACAGAATATTGCATAATACTGGAAAGACACAGGGTAAAAAATTTTTTTTGTCTGCCTTGGATAAGATAAAGAAGCATTATTCTCACAAAAACAACCCATCGATAGATTTTAACATGATACCCTCTAATGCACTCTGTTTGCTTATAGGTAAACTGGATTTTGTGATAGTATTTTGATTTTTAACCCATAAAAACCCAAACATTCATCACCAACCAAAACCATCTACAGATCTAAACTGTTTAATACACGTTGATCCACTTATTCTATCAAAACATGTAAATAATTGGTGTGAAATGTTGTTTGTCATATTTTCATGGTCTTCAGATATGACCCATTTGGACGTTCAGAGGCTCCACAGTGAACGTAGAAACACCATCATCTTCTACAGCATTGATTCACCAGTAAAACCCATTAAATTGGATCAGTGACAGTAGATAGAAATGTTTGTTTTATGTTCAGTTTACGATCGATTTTACTGGAAAAAGTCACTTTTTTTTGCAGTGTGCTATGTTTTTGATATCATGCCCTCAACTTTAATCTGATCTTTTATAAACATTTTCATGATCAGTGAATTAAATACAGGAAAATGCCTGATTCATACTGATAAAATACAAAGTACAGAAGATAATATTATAATAAATCACTTAAGAAAGGTTAGTTATACAGAAAATTCATTTGGGAACTGACACAAACATAGTGCTGGGTCTTTATGGGTTAATATTATTTTGCACCTGTTAAACTGTTGTGTTTAATAAGCAACAGGTAGAATATACCTTATGTTATACACAAAATGTGAGAAAAGTGAGATTTATCAATGAAAGACAACTGTAAAAATTGTAAAATGTAGTTTTAATGTATAAAAGTATATATTGTATTTGCCAGTTTTTACTTATAGACGATAGAATCATGTAGTAGTCATATTATAACTGATGGAAAATGACATAAGGATGAGTTCAAGCCATGAATTCAAGTATTTGCAAAGTCAGCATAGATAGATAAGTAATGTTTGTTTTGTGACATGGAATTGCGCAATTTTTTTTTTAAAACACAAATGAATATTATATAACTGAATTCTAAAGTTGCGTGTCAAAAGTTAAAAAGTTGATATAGTTAAGTATATTTAATTTACCCATAATGCTCCCAGTAGTCTGATAATGATATATTTTCGTCGTTTATATACTCACATATGAACATTTAATGTGACGATTAGTCTGTTTGAACCTGTTTATTCTTACCTGGAATTTAGCGTCAGTTTGCAAAAAGCGCCACTTCTGCAGACATTTCAGTATTTCAGTATTTCAGTACATATGGCAAATCCATCTTCTTAATCCTCACTGTACACCTCAAGTTTTTTCTCAACGGCGTCGACGCGCAAAATCTCTGCGCAACGTGGATTTCCCTTTTAACAATCCCATAACGTGGCTTGAACACACACATACACACAAAAAAATCAAAATACAAGAGCGCACATAAGTCTAAAAACACCACCAACCTTGGCTAAACGCCACTCGCTTGGCTCTGAAGGGGACAAAAATAAAAGCTGTTGTGCGCTTTTGCGGTGTGACGCGCACTGAGCCTGTATCCAGTCGGAGCGCGCAGAGACGTTCAAGGACGCGAACGCAGCGCTAAGGAGGTGCTGGACACAGACTCACCTCTGAGGGACAGGCTGTCTCCTGTGATCCAGTCATCCGCTGACGCCTACAGATGGAGCTGAATCAAGTGGACCACACACACACACACACACACCTACACACACACATGCACACACATTAATTACGCATCTTAACCAAGTTCCATGAACCGAGGCGCGCACAGGCTCATACTTTACTAACAAGCGTCTGAAACTAATTAACTCAGCATCAAGAGGTGGATTCAAACGGACACATCACACCGTTAAGGATGTGGAAAAGCGGCAGGGTCCATCATTATCCTAGACTCCAAATTCTCCTCATCTTCCTCACTGACACTGAATAACACTGACCGCTGTGTGAGGAACAGAAAATGTAAAGTATCATGTCCACGTGGGATTCGAAATCTTGGTGGATCCACCTATCAAATGGACATTTTGACAGAAAAAATATCAGTTGCTATGGGTATGGGTAATGTGCGCACTTTTCAGATTATTCAGGTGGAGCCTATGGGTGCATTTAGAATGTATGCACTCCCCAGTCTAAAATTTGGACAATATGGTTCTATGGAGAGACATGTGTTTCTTTATTAATTAATTAAATAGAATAGATTTGCAACCAAAAAAAGACATTTGAGAGCAAAAAACAATAAGTGGCAATAAGAAAAAAGAATTATTTTGCCTATAAATCAGTCCTCATTCTCTTAACTCCACTGTCTTTTAAGACATGAAAAAACAAACAAACAAACAAACAAACAAACAAACAAACAAACAAAACATGTTGGATCTAACCATATATTGCACCTCAAACAGAATAGATATGCAACCAAAAAAGAGATTTGAGAGCAAAAGACAGTAAGTGGTAATAAGAAAAAAAGAATTATTTTGCCTATAAATCAGTCCTCATTCTCTTAACTCCTCTGTCTTTTTTAACTTTTCTGGCTTTTAAGACATGAAAAAAATAAATAAAACAACAACAACAACAACAACAACAAATGTTTGATCTAACCATGACTTTTCATATATTGCACCTCAAACAGAACAGATTTGCAACCAAAAAAGTGATTTGAGAGCAAAAAAAATAAGTGCCCATTAAGAAAAAAAGAATTATTTTACTTATAAATCAGCCCTCATTCTCTTAACTCCACTGTCTTTTTAACTTTTCTTGCTTTTTATACATATAAACAACAACAACAACAAAAATAGGACCAATGGCCCTGTAGCTTACCGGCCAAATTAAAAGCTTTGGGAAATGTATCCAGATGCCATTTATTATCACCCAGTTCTGTGTATTTATTCTATTACAGAAATAGCCCATGTTTTGGTCATATTCCAATCAGATCTGTAAAAAATTCAAATTCCAACTTGATATCATTGATACTTACCGATTTATTGTATCGATCCACTTCCTATGTCTTATAATGGGAAAATTTTTCAAAGTTGCACCAAATCCAGAATCAGACCCGGATCGAAATAATTGCAAAACCTTGTGTTGACATCATCATACAGAAGCTGTATACCAAGTTTGAAGTCAATCAGAACTGTAGTTTCGGAGAAAAAGACAATTGAAATTGTTTCCCCATAAGAGCCCATGTTAAATTTTCCGTAAGCTCCCAGATCCGGAAGAAGATCCTGATCGGCATGTGGCCATTATGTTTTGGCCTTCTCCCCATCAGGGCTGGACTGTAGAAATTTACTTGATATCATTTATATTTACTGAGTTACTGCTATCTCTTATAATGGGGACATTTTTCAAAGTCGCACCAAATCCAGAATCAGATCCAAATAATTTCACTAAGTTTTGTTGACATCATCATAAAGAAGCTGTATACCAAGTTTGAAGTCAATCGGAATTGTAGTTTCGGGGAAGAAAACGATTGAAATTTTTGTAACGGACAACAGACGACGACAATAGCTAACGACAAAAAAACAGATGTTGGATCTAACCATGACTTTTCATCTATGGACCTTTCTCATCATTTTTTAGGGTTTGCATGGTTTACAGCACTGAACCAGTGGGGCCCAGAGTGATATTTTTCATGGGGCCCTGAACCCCCCCCCCCCCCCACACACACACACACACACACACATATACATTTCCTCATTGTTACTATACTTGAAGTTGGTGCAGAATCTAATGGCAGTAAAGCATGTTCCGTATTGAATAGTCTACAGCATCCAGAAGCAAATGAACTGAGATTTATGCAGGAAAAGATTTGTTGTGAATCTATATAATTAATTATTTAAATAGAGGAGACATAGATGAAACTGAACTGGTAGTAGCTCGTATTCACTACCTATCTCTCAGAGGCAGCACTGAGCTATACAGCTGAATAACCATTAGACCAACATGAAGAAGTTGGATCCAGTTTACCACAGGGGCTTGTGTGTACTACATGTTCATCACTGTACTCTGTTCAGCCTCCTCCTTCATATGTCTGCAGACTCACACATGGGTTAGTGTTTATCTACAAATCTTTCATTCATCTGCTTCCATTTAATATAGATATTCATGCATAAAACCACAAAAGCACCACTGTTTGACATTTTCTGCTTTCAGAACATCCTACTAATGGCACCCAGAGTCAAAATAGACTTGGATAAAACAGCTTTTCAACACGTTGCCCCTTTATAATGGAATCATTTACATAAAGACCCCAAACTGTCAAAACTTGATACTTTGAAAGAATTTAGATCTATTTTAAAGAATCAAGAAAACAATATGCTCTGTCAATGTGATTGGTTAAAAATTTGCACTTAAATTGTTTTTGAACTTGTCCTTTATTAGCCCCTAGACCCCAACCCTTCCAAATGTTCATTAAGTCGTAAACATATTTCTTGTGCCAATATACAGGGTGGGGAAGCAAAATTTACAATATTTTGAGGCAGGGATTGAAAGACAGTGTATGACCAATTAGTTTATTGAAAGTCATGAGAATTTATTTGCCACAAGAAAATTCACATAATAGAAAATGTTTTTATTCTATGTGTCCTCCTTCTTTCTCAATAACTGCCTTCACACGCTTCCTGAAACTTGCGCAAGTCTTCCTCAAATATTTAGGTGACAACTTCTCCCATTCTTCTTTAATAGTATCTTCCAGACTTTCTCGTAATAGTTTTGCTCATAGTCATTCTCTTCTTTACATTATAAACAGTCTTTATGGACACTCCAACTATTTTTTGAAATCTCCTTTGGTGTGACGAGTGCATTCAGCAAATCACACACTCTTTGACGTTTGCTTTCCTGATTACTCATATGGGCAAAAGTTTCTGAAAAGGTATGGATAATAGTGTTAGGTATGATTATGACATCAATATATGTTTGGTTTCAAAACAATTGACATAGTGCCTGCTGAGAAAAAACAACTAAATGTTCATTGTAAATTTTGCTTCCCCACCCTGTAGACATGCTATTTATCATAAGTAGGCTTATATTCTCCATATTTTTGCTATTAGGGTAATTTTGTGGAAATCATCAGTATAAAGGAGGAGTATTCAAGTTCCTTTAGTCCAGGGGTCAATTATGATTTAAGGAAGTCTGAATAAAAAAAAAAAAAATCCTTGTGTACAGGTTTGCAGTATCATAATATTTAAGTTGCATTGTAATTTAGTCATACATGCATTAATTTATATATTGAATTGTGTCAACATCTGCCCTTTGTGGAGTCAGTGACTCAGATCAAACGAATAGAGCTATAATTGTAAAATCTATGAAGGGTGATGTTGAAAAGCTGATTGAGATTGAATAATTAAAGCTTCTGCATTATATATGAAACTGGTCAGGAATTCAGTTTATGCTTTTCTTGTAGTTTTCAGCAGGATTATTTACAGGATGAACGGATCACATGTTGACATGGATCAGATGATGTAAATTTTAAACAAAGGAAAAACAATAACTCAAATAATAATAATAATAATAATAATAATAATAATAATAATAATGATAATGATAATGATAATAACCATAATATAAAGAACAACTTACTCAAATATGCATCTCTGGATCCAGTTAATAGGTTAAACTCAGCCTCTTACGCAGACTACATGCTCCATCAGACACAGGAAAGGGTTCGATCCTTCCTCTTAAATGGTTGGGTGTGGCCTGATAGGTGAGGCTAGGTCCCGCCCCTCCTCAACCAGGAAGTGGAGTTTTTAACAATAATTCAAAGCAACACCACAGAACTTTTACTTGTGGGGGTCCCCCTAAAGTCAAGAAATGGTATTGTCTGTAACAACTGTCGTAAAGTCTCTACCTCGGTAACACGCATTTCTTGACAAGCCATTGATGCCGGCAAACTTCCTGAGGCAAGACAGGAGACATACTGATAGAAATATGCTAGGGTCTTCCTCAGTGAGACAGGATTAAAATCACCCAATATAAAGTTCAGAGCCTCTGGTGAGATCGTCTGTAATCTATGTACAACATCAAATACAGTGTGGGAGGCAGAATCAGTGTGAAAGTGAAACTTAAGAAGCGTTGCTAATTCCTTTAAGTCTCCTGTTGTTGTGAAGTTCATTTACCTTTTCCCTACCCCCTGAAACTTTGCAAACTTTAATTTGAGGAGGCAGGATGTTTGTTTGTTTGTTTGTTTGTTTTTTAACATTTGTATGTGTCCAGTTCTAGGGGGGTTTGACCCCTGTACCGGCCCTGGAGGACAGGTAAAATGGGTGCAACGACACCGACAAAAGGTTAGCGTCTGGTGTCCAGATTTGTTCTCTGATAATAACAGAGCTGCAGTATCATTCATTGATATACAGACATGCCCCACCTCCATGTGTTTTACCCGTTAGTTCAGTATTGCAGTTGTTGGAAAGGGGTCCCGAAGCCATCAATGGTGAGATCAGAATTGTGATTCTGTTCGGTGAGTCATGTCTCAGTGAAAGCCATGACACAACAGTCTTTAACCCTGTAAAGCCTGAACCATTAAATCACTGACAGAAAATTCCAGTTCTTTGAAATTGGAGCCTTTATTAGTCCTTCTGAACAACCAAAATATTTTTTTTTCCAAATATTAGTTTTCATGTATGAATTTCAATTTTGTATTATATTTGGTACATTGGGTCTCAATGCTCAAATATTATTATTTTTGAACAAATAAAAACATAATATAACACAAACAGGTCTAACAAATTGGTAATTCCTTTTCAAAACTGACAAAAGTTCTGTCTCCTTCCTCATTAATGACAATCTTGTAGTGTCACTGGAAAGGCCTCTGGTGAATGAATTCCTTCCCCCCTGGTGGATTATCCATGTATTGCATGTATCTAATTGTATACATCAGGTTTTTCAAGACAAAAATATCACACTGATCATGTAGAGGGCTTAAAATCTCATGTATAAAATATGATACATTTGGCGTTATAGGGTTAAAATCCTTTTGGAAGTGAATGTTCCCCTGGAGCTCATCTCCTGTATTCCTTAAAAACTAACATAAAAGCTCAAAAGCTGGGACACCAAACTCCTTACTGGCAGTCACTACATGTGTATGCGTCCATCAATTATGTGATGTATCAGTGACATATGCCGTAAAGCAGTCAAATTTTGTAGTTCTTTTTGTGTTGGGGCACGGACCTGAACCCAGAAGTTGCATAGTGCCAGTGCAGGTAGGACAGATACTCTGAAATGATGATGAAAGTGTAATTGAATCTATTGTGAGTTGTTGCACCACCAAAATGACCTGGAAAATATAGTTTGTAGGCTGAAAAAGTCTGTTGTGTTACTTTAACGCCATTTTCCACAGTATTTATTTTTAGTGCAACTCTGGTCTCTGGAGGGTTTCCTTTTATTTCATATGTTCATATTATTTAGAATGGATTAAAGTTGTTTGTATGCCTTTATTTATTGTTATTACTATGACTATGTCACTTGCTTTGCCAGGTCACTCTCTGGAAAACAGATTTTTAATCTAAAATAGGATTTCACTTGGTTAAACAAAGGATCTATTTAATAGTTTTCCATTACAGCACGGTTTGTTTTATGCTATACTGCTCCATTAGTTAAGTGTGACACTATGGATTTTGGAGGCTCATCTTGTTCTAGCTGAGGTCTGTTCTCTGTACAGTTCAATTCAGTTTTTATTTGTAGAGCCCAATATCACAACGAGGCCACCTCACAGGGCTTTACAGAATTTGTTGAATATGAAAATAAGCAAACAGTCAATAATTAGTCAGGTAAACAGCTGATGAAGCAAACAAGGTTATAATAATTTTGGATTTTTCATTATAGTTTAGTTTTATTTAGTTTTGACTTTTTTCTCTAATTCAGTTAGTTTTAATTCGTTTTTCATTTCATTTTTTTTGTAAATGCTTAGTTTTAGTTTAGTTTTAGTATTAATTTTAGTTTTGTTATATCTTTTATCTTCTTCGCTGTTGTATTCAAATAAATCCCATACAGGACTCTGAATTCTCTAAACATTAGTCTCCATGTTTCCAGGTAGAGTGGGGATGAGAACACGACTCTAAACCACAAGTGACAAGAAGTGACAGACTGTAAAGTGTCATATGGCGTCACTAGCTAAAACTGCTAGAGCGAAATAAATCGATTTCGTATCAATCCGACATTGACAAAGATGAAAACGAAGGGAATTTTATCCACAATTTTTATACATTTTAGTTAGTTTTGTAAGCACATGATACAGTTTCAGTTAGTTATCATTTTTTCTTTTAATAATAATTTTTATTTATTTCAGTTAATGAAAATGTTTTTTCAATTCTAATTTTCGTCATTTCGTTAGTGTTCGTTAACGACAATAACCTTGGAAGCAAATGGATTAATGACATCCCCTGTCCTTAGACCCTCCTTCTTGGCAAGGAAAAACGTCAAAAAACCCAGTGGGAAAAAGAGAAACCTCTGGGAGAACCACAGTGAAGGAGGGATCCACTCCCATGGACGGACAGGCTGTAGATGAGACCAGGACAGTATCTGAAAAACAATAAGCCTGCAAAATATCTAATATATCGCTTATTTGCTTCTCGACTTCAACTCCCACCCCAGTGTGCTGGTGGTGAATATGGTCCATACTTTTAAATATAAACTGTATTTTTCTATGTTTATCGGTCTGGCCTCATGGTATCAGTGGAAATAGTTTGGTCTGGAGTGTTGGTGAATGGTTTACCTTCAGAAGCCATGCTGTGCACCGCTTCTTAGTTAAGCAGCATTTATTTGTGACCTTAAAATGACTTGAATGGACCAGATGTATCAAGATTCACCTTCTTTCATTCACCTCAACATTATATGGAGCCAAAACAATGAAATTGTTAACTGTCATTGATAAAACAATGACATCAAATAAAAATAATATGATTTTCATTCAAAAACACACCAGAATGCAACTAAATAATAAAAATGAAATAATATAACATTTATTGTCCATGTTTTAAACTTCAGTGAAAGATTATCAATGCCAATAACTGTTTTGATGCCATTACAGTTTTTTACAGTACACATTTTTCAACGCCAATGTTTCTTTTTTCAGTTTCAGAGTGTGTTTTTAAAGCTAAATTTTATTTTCAATATCAGACATTAAAGTCATCGTTTTGGCTCCATACAATTAACCTTGGGCATCTGCAATCTGCAAATGCGAAATATTAATGTTCCTGTTAAACAACACACAGCGACTTCTATGTGCACATTTCTGTTCACGGATCCAGAACTGTTCAGATCACAAACACTACGGACAGTTTTTGTTTCTTCTTTCACACTAAATCTCATAAACACTCATGTAAGATAACATACACCAAAGGGATGTGTCAGAAGTCGCGGAGATTTTAGCCCAAAATTAGAAACTTTGGAAAAGATTCAGATGGCACCAGTCTGCAACTAGATTCATTCTAAGTTATAGAAAACAGAAAAATCCAAAAACACTGCAAGAAGTAATCAATAGTCACTGTTGCAATGCAAAAATCAATAGCCAGAAAGAGATACAAATCCTTCATTATTTAGTTGTTGGTTTTTTGACATTCCTATTTGTCATATTCTCTTGTCCTTCATTCCTTCTACACATCTACATTTTACATTTTTGAACCAGTGAACAACCTTCTACCAGTGTTTTTTTTTTTTTCCTTATGAGTTGCTTGTATTTGAAACTTGATCTGTCTGTTTCCTTGAGTGAGTTTTAGCTTTATCACCACAATATTTACTGAATAAAGTTCAGAGTTTGCACCATATTTATCTGAGGTTTGGACCCTTAAGGCCAGAGAAGATAAGTAAAAGTTTGCGGTACTTAAATGACCAGTAACCCTGTTTGTAGGAGACGCTAACAATATTGATTTATCTGCAGATGAACAGAGCAAAACAAAGAATATTAGGCCCAATCTCAATTCACCCCTTGGCCCCTCCCCCTCCATTTCGCACATTCATAAGAAAAGGGTAGTGTTGTCCCGATTCTCAAGTAGACGAAGGGGAAGGGCTAAGGCGGAGGGCTGTTTGGCTTTCGAAATAGAGATTTTTCAGGACCGCACTACAAATGGGGGGTTAGGAGAAATTTCCCATAATTCTGTTTGAATCATTGGGCCTTTATCTCACATGTTCATCAGTTATTTACGTCATCGTCATCTGCACCACAAACATCACAAAACACACACCAAGGTTATTATTGTTAACAAAAACAAACGAAATGACGAAAACTAGAATTGTTTTTTTTCGTTAACTGAAATAAATAAAAACTATAATAAAAAGAAAAAAGGATAACTTACAAATTTAACTAAAACTGTATAAAAAATATGATAAAAATCCCTTAATTTTCATCTTTGTCAATGTCAGACTGATATGAATTCAATTTATTTCGCTCGAGCAGTTTTAGCTGGCGGCACCATGCGGCATTTCACGGTCTGTCACTTCTCGTCACTTGTCATTTATAGTCGGCTTCTTGTCCCCACTCTACCTGGCAACATGGAAACTAAAGTTGGGAGAAAGCAGAAGAGTCCTGTATGGGATTTATTTGAATACGACGGTGAAAAAGATAAAAGATATGAAAAAACTAAACTAAAACTAAGCATTTCGGAAAAAAAAAAAAAAAAATGAACACTACTAAAAACTAGCAAACCCGCTCTAAAAACTAATTCAAACTAACTCCATTTGAGAAAAAAAGTCAAAACTAAATAAAACTAAACTATAATGAAAAATCCAAAATTATTCTAACCTTGACACACCAAACTGGATTCTGCTTTTATTATGTGAATGTTTACAGGACTGTTTGCATGGACCAAGGCTTAAAACCTTAAAACAATATCAAATAGGTTTGATTTTGTCAGTATACGAGGAAAAATAAAAGGCAGACTTCGGCTCACTAATATTGAGTGTTATGATCACCTCACACCAAACGATACAGATAATGGGAACATGGTTCAGCTCCATCAAAACCCTAATGTTTTTATTCCACCATCATTGGAAAAATCATCTGTTGAACGCTCCATTTAAGTCTCATCTCACTTTGGAATCACGAAGCAAAGTTAGTTTCCTGCACTTCCCATGAAGTCTGTTCAAGAGTGATTTAAGGGATTAAGAGTAGAGAAGTCATGTTATCTCAGTCTTAATGAGCAGACAGAAAAACAAATGTAATGGTTTTTTCAACAAGCTGTATGTAGGAAGCATTTTCAAGTTGTTTAGTAATGGAAAATATCTCTGGGTTATCTGTGTGTCCTGGCTGTATGGTTTAAACTACAGGAAAAAGTAAATGCATTATTCACCATCATAATTCCAGAATGTAATAACTACCTGGTGAATGTTCATGTGTCTCAGAAGAAATGTGAAAAAGTCACATTAAAACCGTTTTTCTTCTTATCTCTTCTGCAAAAATGTGTTTTTAACAGAATACTTTGTTCTCCAGTTTTGTTTTATTTTTTGATAATGCCTTGTCATTGAATTCCCCAAAAACTAATTAAACCACAAGCAGAATAAAAGCACATCCTGTCTTTCTGAGAGAGATAATTATATAAAAAAACAAGAGTCTGCTTTCCTGATAACATGAAATGTACAAGGTGCACACAAAAAGGTCAAAAACACACAAGAATAAGCCATAATTACATTTATGTCATTAACTTCCTTGGTGTTATAAGTACAGTTTGCGTAATGTGAAGTAATATAACATTTGAACACTGCCTTTCACCCACAATGGTTTTCATTTACCTTGGACGTTAAGGCTGTAATGACCCCAAATGTTTTGTGATAATAAACACAGAGGTCAAAAGCGTGCTTGAAAATTTGTCATTTTTCATCAATATTTCCGGACACTGATTAAAACAGGCCAATAGGTGCAGTGGATCACAGTGATATAATGCAAGAGTGAGCTTGATCTTTATTTGCTTTCTAATTACTGAGGGATGATCAAGCACCCCTCAGGTTCGGACCATTAACTGAGAGCATTGATTATCTATCCTGCCACAGGACAACTGACAAACAATTGGTAGCCAGAGGCAGCTGTGACATATTGAATGAATGCTGCACAAGCTTTTGGCACTTTTTCTAATGATTGTGCTGTGAGAGACATAAATTAAGCAGGTGTCTCGGAAGGTGCTGCTGCGACACATTAACGCGGTACAAGAGTCTTAAGGGCCTTCACAGCTTTTTCCTCAGTGTGGACTTCTTGGGACATTAACAGAGGAGTAATGCTGTATTCCAGAGTGTTGGGAGGTAGAATATATCTCACTTGGAGTTAACTACATCACACCTCAAAGTATTCCAGGTGATCCATGTTGAACATAAACAACAAATATGGAGATCGCACATCTAAACTCCTTTGTTATTGAAGAGGTATTTTGACTGTCGACACTACAGTGTTCTCATATCCGCAAACGCGATGGAAGTAGCGAAATCATGGATGAGCTAATTATACATTGTGAAGTTTTTTTTCATTGGGAACTTGCACACTGTGCGCCACCATTGTTGTGTTGACGTCACATTGTGGTTCGCAGTGAGGTCGAGGTACTTCTATCTGGCCCTACTTTGCAACAAGGACCTCCGGCTTGGACAGACGTTCCGATGCATTTTACTGAGTTGGACATCGGAAACTTCCCATCTCCCAGCACTCTGGAAGGCAGCATAAGACTTAGGCTGCGTTCCAGGCAACCCATAACACTGGTCTACAAGGAAAATGCTTCCAGAATAAAAGTAATGAAATTTTACCACATGAGAGTCACTGATAAAGAAAAATCAAGTAAAAAATGCTGGTTGGCTGAACTTTCCAAGATACAGCCTAGGGTCAAAATGTGAAATTCAAGAATTAACGAGAGAATGGGTTTGACTCAAAAGGAATATTTGTCTCAGAGCTACAAGATCTACTTCAAAACACTGTCTGCACATTAGAATACATTCACTTTACAGGTTCTATTTAGTGGAAGATTTATAAAACTATTATATAAATGTACATAAACCAATATATATGTGTAATAACACTTAATCATATACCTTGAAAACACCAGCAAACCGACACTTTTGTCATTTATTTTCCAATTAATCTTATTAAAATACGTAACATTTAGCCCATTTAATCTCTGAAGCAAATCATTTCTAAAAAATTGGAGACCAGTGTAACCTGTGTTTCTGCGACCCTCTACCGGTGAAAATGCACTAGAATGGCAGTTAAACCTCTGACTTCCCACCCATGAACTCGTACTAGATCAATGTACTTCCAGTTCCATGCTCTGACGTCACATAGTCTGTGAAACAACAATGGCGGACCCCATGTGTTTATGCCAAGTGTTTATTAAGACAAGGTATTACTCTAACATAATTTATCCACAAATGTTCTGCATAATCAGCAGCTACTCTATCGTTAGCTAGTTTTCAGTCCATTGAGTGCAAGAATAAATGAATACCAAATACGTATCCAAATATACAAATAACATCACATAAAAGGTATAACAGCGTCTCTTGCCTTATGCACCATGTTTCCCTCAAACA
This sequence comes from Sphaeramia orbicularis, assembly GCF_902148855.1. Taxonomy (NCBI): domain Eukaryota; kingdom Metazoa; phylum Chordata; class Actinopteri; order Kurtiformes; family Apogonidae; genus Sphaeramia; species Sphaeramia orbicularis. The sequence continues at coordinate 28,306,612 of NC_043964.1, read as the reverse complement.
AACAAGGACCAAGCACCTCTGACGACAGAAATGATTGTAAATGAGCATAAGCCCCGTACGGTCCGCCATGCTGGTTTGTTTACATCTAACTACCACAGTTCCTTGCCCTCAGGCAGTTTGGTGTGACTTGCCTGGAACACTACATTGTCGTAAGTCGTGACTTATGGGCTCAAAAACCTGCCTGGAACGCAGCATTAGACCTGTCCGATTGGTTCGACTCATTGACAGTTTGACCTTCAGCGTATCTTCGTTTGGCTTTCAGTCACGTTGTCGCTTACCTCCATCTTGGCGTTAAGTGTGAAGGTGTTTTGTGCTCAAGGTCTACTGGTCTTGTTTATTTTTATTGCAGAGTGTTTTACACCATACATTTTTGTCCACTTTCTTTTAAGTGCACACTGCTTTCTGAAGTTTCCCTGCCATTGGCTCTGACATTGAATTCTTCCCTCATGCTATTGTTACACTGTGGTTCATTAACCCATAAAGACCAGTGCTAATGTGGGTCAGTTATGAAATCTATTTTTCTCTAGATTTAACCTTTCTTAAGTGATCATCCCTATTTATTATAAAATTATCCTCTGTATTTTGCATTTTTTTCAGTTTATTTAATTTACTGATTGTGTAGATATCCATGCAATCTCAGATTAAAATTGAGGGTTATTATATCAGAAACAGAGAAAACTGAAGAAAAAGTGACTTTTTCAGCAACGATATCAATAACTGACCATAAACCAAACGTCATTGATCCAACTCCATGGGTTTTACTGGTGAATCAATACTAGAAGATGACGGTGTTTCCATTTTGACTACGGAGCCTCTGAACGCCCAAATGAGTCATATCTGATACCAGTGATAAGCTGATAAACTGCATTTTACTGAATCATTTCAATGTATTGATGGGATCAGTGTTTCAAAAGTTAGTAAACATTTCACATCAGTAGACCTTTTTGGTCACCAGAGGTTGTTTAGGTCTTTAATGATTAACTCATAAAGACCCACATAGCCTGTGGCGACTAGAACCATCTACTGATCTGACCTGTTTAATACCCATTGATCCACTAATCCTATCAATACATGTGAATAATTGGTGTAAAATGCAGTTTGTCACTTTTACAGGGTCATCAGATATGACCCATTTGGACATTCAGAGGCTCTGTAGTGAAAAAGGAAACACCGTCATCTTCTACAACATTGATTCACCAGTAAAACCCATGGAGTTCTGTTCAGTTAATGACATCGTTGCTGAAAAAGTCACTTATTCTTCAGTTTTCTCTGTTTCTGATATAATCACCCTCAACTTGGAGGATGAACATGGAAACATTGTTATCTGCTGCAACACTGAGTCACCAGCAACCCCATGTAATTTGACAAATGACAGCAGACAGTGGTTGTAGATGCTTGTTTTTACGTTCTGTTAATGATTTATTTGGCTGTTACTTCAGTTTTCTTTGTTCTAACATAATAACCTTTGCATTTGCTCTGAGCTGTTATGAGTATCTATGTGATCAGTAGATTAAGTACAGAAAAAATACCTGATTGTTGGGAATAAAATAGGCTAAGAATAATTACTAATAATCTGGAAGTCACTACAGACACAGCTCTAGGTCTATACGGGTTAAGATACAGTTTGTGGAAGTTATGGTTACCTATAAGCAGAAATAAAACCTTAAATCTCCAGTAAAGTGTAATACATAATGTGTCTAGATATAAATGAATGCATTACAGTGATGATCACCTCTTGTTAGTTTAATCTCACTGTTAAACACCTTCATGAGTTAGATTTAGTCATTAAAATCCAACATAATGTATAAATGTTCTGTTTCCTTACACTTACGCAAGTGCAATAATCCTGATGTGTGTGATTTTAATTTATCTTTTTAAAAACAACAATTTCCATTTGGTGAGTCTTTTTTGTCATTCATCAAAGGCAGTGTAATCTTTTGCCAAGTTGCAGGCTACGCTGCTCTCTGTGGACTTTACACACTGCTGTTTATTTACATAAAAACAGTCTAGCGGCTGTGATAAACCCTGACTGGAGCCGACTCCTCGGAGACACAGATGTTGTGGCAGAGGATTCTGAAGGATATTAATGTGTCCAGTATTTGGTGTTTTTCTAGTTGCTGTCTGTAAAAGGAGAGGGCCAAGAGAAGAATGCACAATTAGCTTATTTATATTCTCTGAATCAGTTACATTCTTCCTTTTGTAATGCAACCATTTATACATATTAATATCACTAGATTTTTTCCTTTCTTAGATTTTTACACTATTTTTTTTATTCAAATTTGTTTAGATTTGATAAGTTGTGGTATATTTATTTAGCTTTGGGATAATTTGGATTAATTCTCTTTTTTTATGTCACTGTACTGCCTTGATTGGTTGTAGTAATGAACTGTATAACACATAGATGTGATGTCAGGGTTTGTTTTTTTCATTTTAAAGCCAGGGTTTTACAATTCTTTTCAAATCTGACAAACTATAATAGTTACTTATTTAACCCATAAAGACCCAGTGCTACTTTTGTGGCAGATCCCAAATGATTTTTTTCTCTATTTTAAACATTCTTAAGTGATTTATCACCATTTATTCTGATAAGGTCAGTATTTTACATTCTTAAGTGAAAATCAGGTATTTTTCTACATTTAATTTACTGATCATGATTGATGTCCATAAAAGCTCAACTTAAAGTTGAGGGTTATTATATCAAAAACAGAGAAACTGGAGGAAAAAGGGACTTTTTCAGTAAAATATATCATTAACTGAACATAAAAACAAGCGTCTCCATCCACTGTCATTGATCCAACTCCATGGGTTTTACTGGTGAATCAATTTTATAGAAGATGATGGTGTTTCCATGGTAACTACGAAGCTTCTGAACGTCCAAATGGGTCATATCTGACAACCATGAAAAGATGACAAACTGTATTTTACACCAATTATTTACATGTATTTATAGGATTAGTGGATCAAGAGTTATTACATTTTTATATCAGTAAATTATTTTGGTCACCAGTGGGTGTTTGGGACTTTATGGGTTAATTAATAATATGTCATTTTATGTCTGAAATGCTAGAAATAGGAGAGAATATCTTTCACAAAACCCAACAGGATATCCTTAAATGCCTTTTCTGGTCAAAAATCCACAGATATTTAGGTTGCAGTCCCAGAGAAAATAAACCAGAACATGTTCACATTCAGTTCTTCCCTTAAAACTGCACTTAAACTGTATCAATTTTCAAAATAGTCAACAAATAATTGATTAATTGTTGCAGCTCTAGATAATAGCCCATAAGTTTAGTCCATAAAAACCCAAATATCCACTGGTGACCAAAAGCATCTACTGATGTAAAATGTTTAATAACTTTAGACCCACCAATCCTATTAATACGTTGAAATTATTCAGGTAAAATGCAGTTCATTGCCTTTTCATGGTCATCAGATACGACGACCCATTTGGATGTTCAGAGGCTCTGTAGTAACCGTGGAAACACTGTCATCTTCTACAACATTAATTCACCAGTAAAACTCATGGAGTTGGATCAATGACAGTAGATGTAGATGCTTGTTTTTACATTCAGTAATTGATATCATTACTGAAAAAGCCACTTTTTCTTCAATTTTGTCTGTTTTGATATAATAACCTTTGAATGTACTCTGACTTTTCATGAACATCTACATGATCTGTATATTAAATACAGCAAAATAGATGATATATATTGAAAAGGCAAATATACAAAGGATAATATTATAATAAATGGTGATCAATCAGTTAAAAATAGGTTAAATAGAGAGAAAAATTCATTTGGGAACTGTCACAAAAGTAGCACTGGGTCTTTATGGGTTAGACTGTAAACAATAGGTTCCTCCAACAGAGACAGTTGACAGTCTTGTTAGTGCAACTTATTTAACACATCAGTCAAGTTCTTAATAAAGTAGCCTAGTCTGACTGAGCTCAGCAGGTGAATAAGATGTCATTCACACCTGTCAATCAAAGCCCAATCACGCTGACATCAAAACCTTAAGGAACCTCTGAGAGATGGACCAGAACTGTTAGAGGAGCTTATAAAACTATTTTTTAAAGAGAGGTACACTGTACGGCCAACAGTATCACACATTCAGATAATACCCTGTGTACCTCATGGGACTTAAATAGAGTTTGTCAAATAATTTGTTGATCCGGTTGGAATTCCACCAATATTTACACCTATTATTGTATGTTTGTCAATTTAAAAGATAATTGTACAAGTTAAGAAAACCACAGTAAAGCAAAATTTAGTTTGGCATGAAATGGCTCAATGGACTGCATCTCCTGTTGCATTATGATGCAACCAGCACAAAAATAACTGTCACCTCCAGTATATTCCTCTAACGCAGTGTTTCTCAAACTGTCCCCAGGGGAGGTGCGACGGCTTGCCAGGGGGGGGCATGGGATCACTCCTGTGTGTTTTTTTTCTTCAGGTTAGAACATGTAGCAGGTGGAACTAAAGTCTTAGCGTTGGAGGACCCTGGGCAAATCTACTGCTATGGTGATTTGTCACTAGATAAAGAGTTTAGGTTTGGAGAATGGACGAGGATTTGACTGAAAAGAAAAATATGCAATGATTCTGTTTTTGCACAGTTTGTACAGTTTGCACTTTAATGTCTTGAGATGTGCAATGGAAACAGGCTCACTGCAGCTACTGATATTGTTAAAATGTTCATGTTTGTTACCAAAAATTAACTTAAAGTAAATTTTTATTTGGAAAAATATTGTCTCAGTGAGCAGTCTGGTTGAGTTTATTTGTATTATTCAAGCAAAAATCTGTTATTTTTAATTTGCACGACCAATTATTCAAGGAAAAGAAAAAAAATGTTGTTATAATATTGATGTTTCTCTCAATAAAAATGCTAGTTGTATCACGGTTGTTGGGGTTGAGGGGCGTCTGGAGATTTTTTGCCCTCCAAAGGGGGGCCTGGCAGAAAAACATTGAGAACCACTGTTCTAGAGGGAGGTACACAAGTATTAAAAGAAGAGAAAATCACCACAGTTGAGTCATGTTGAAGCTGCAGAAACAGTTGTGTAGTCTTTCTATTTACATATTTTCACAGTTCAACCATTTTACATCAGCCTGCGACTTTTTTGACTGGCAAAATGAAGCAGATTCAGTTCACAAACATCATGTGTAAATGACAGAATAATCCAGACAGAACCATTGCCACTGAGTTGTGATAAATAAGTTGTGATGATTCTGCTTGTTAAGTATGTTGGTTGAATTTTGGATACTATTATTTTTCAGAAATAATCAATAATACCAACATATATACATGTGTCTTAATTGTAAATGTGCCAAAAATGGCCTTTACCTCATAAACACCCACACATCCATCACCAACTAAAACCATGTAAACTGTTTAATACCTGTTGATCCACTAATTCTATCAATACATGCAAATTACTGGTGTAAAATGTAGTTTGTCATTTTTTCATGGTCATCACATATGACCTATTTTTACATTCAGAGGCTCCGTAGTGATCGTGGAAACACCGTCATCTTCTACATATTGATTCATCAGTAAAACCCATTGAGTTTGATCAATGACAGTAGATGGAAATGCTCGTTTTATGTTCAGTTAATGATAGATTTTACTGAAAAAGTCACTTTTTCTGCAGTTTTCTCTGTTTTTGATATCATGCCCCCAACTTTAATCTGAGCTTTTATGAACATTTTGATGATCAGTAAATTAAATGTTGGAAAATTCCTGATTTATATTGATAAAATGCAAAGTACAGAAGATAATATTATAATAAATGGGGATAAATCACATAAGAAAGGTTAGATATAGAGAAAATTCATTTGGGAACTGACACAAAAGTAGTGCTGGGCCTTTATTGGTTAACCCTGTAAAGCCTGAACCATTAAATCACTGACAGAAAATTCCAGTTCTTTGAAACTGGAGCCTTTATTGGTCCTTCTGAACAACCCAACATTTTTTTTTTTTTCAAATATCAGTTTACATGTATGAGTTTCAATTTTGTATCATATTTGATACATCAGGTCTCAATGCTCAAATATTATTATTTTTGAACAAACAAAAACATAACACAAACATGTCTAAAAATTGGTAATTCCTTTTCAAAATGGGCAAAGTTCTGCCTCCTGACAATCTTGTATTGTCACTGGAAAGGCCTCTGGTGAATGAGTTCCTCCCCCCTGGTGGATTATCCGTGTATTGCATGTATCTAATTGTATACATCAGGTTTTTCAAGAAAATGATCATGTAGAGGGCTTCAAAACTCAGGTATCAAATATGATATGTTTGGTGTTATAGGGTTAATTACTCAGCTCGATGTGATTTCACCATCATCTTGTCACACTGTATGCTGGGAAATTGATCTGAAGGCACATATTCCCGTCCGTCAGCGTGTCGTATTTATGCAGGTCACTGAGCTTCAATGAACCTGGAATGAAGACAATTCTGAAGGCAACAACCAAACTAGGACAAAATAATGAGATAGCATGAGAACGTGAGAGAACGTGAATATGAATCCCACATGTTCCTACAGCATGGCCATGACAACTCACAAACGAATATGTTAAATCCAGATTATTTACATATTAATCTGTGTGGTTGTGCTCCTACATCTGCAATTGGATTATATGCATTTATAATTAGTTTAAGGAGTGATATTGTCATGGAAATAAAACAGAAAAAGTGGATATTTATCTCTTTTCGACACTGACAGTTGATGAACTTTTTTCTTTTTATTAAATATGTTACTTTCATGTTCAGTTGTAGCTCGTGTATAATATTCTAGAACTGATCCCATTTAATGGACAGTGCAGTGAGTGTGTGCCTCGTCCATACAGCTTCTGTTTTCGTTGTCAGTTTGATGTAATGTCTGTCAGTCGGTCATTTCCACTGTAGTTTCTGAGGCTTGTCGCTGCCTCTCATCTGGCATACAAAGCAGCTGCAGCTCACTTTTTTTTTCCTTCGTTGTTTTCATGCAGAGGAGCTAAAAACCGCTCATTTCAAGGTTGTTAAGTGTGATTGATTTGTTTGCCGTGCTTTACTCCAGGGTAAAGGTCCAAAACTCTTTTTAATTCCCTCTTTGCTGGCGATGCATGTCAACGCATTCATTCTCAAAGCATAAAATATTACACACACTTCATGAGCCAAAAAAATAAAATAAAAGAGCCAGTGTTGCTTGTTATACCATCCTGGTTTTTGACTCCCTTTGTGTTTTTTCCTCATTAATTAAATTTTTCTTGCTATTAATTTTATTTTCCTGTTTGACTATGCACATGTATATTAATTAAAATGTAAATTAATCCATGAAATATGCAATACTATTTACAGACTTGACAAGATCATTGCCATGTCGAAGCTTGGCAGCCACTTGCATGTAAGTATGTCTGCACATGTACAGCACTGAATATTAGCCCACAACCACATTTTCTCAAGTACTTTTTTTTTTTTTTTCTTTTCTTTGGACATACAGATCTTGAAATTGTTTCTCCACTTTTCATGCCATGGTTTATTAACTTCTGAGTCACAGCTGTGATGTTGTCAGATGCATTATTTTTCAAGGATCGATGGCTTGTTGGTTCTAAGACACTTCAAGACCATTTTTATGTCTAGCAAAAAGAAAACCTTGACTTTTCCTGGTGCTCTGTTGCACACATACACTGTAGCACTTTTTTATATATACACATACAGACACACACACACACGCACACACACGCACATGCACACTACTACAAAGAACTGTGGATGTCTGAAGTTTAGTTATTTATTTTTTTAGAAATTGAGATATATTTTCTGTTTAGCATACTATAGTAAAGGGGTCGGCAAGCTTAACAACCTAAAAAGCCAATTTCGTCTTGAAAAAAGAAAGAAATCTGACTGGAACCATGAAAAAAATATTTAAAACATCTACATTTTACCATGAGGTGGCTGTTCTGCTTTAGCCTATTTGTGATTAGTTTGCCATACAACTTTATATTTTCATGACAACCTTACAACCTTTTTTGCCTCGTGACACCATTTTAACATCACAAATTTCTGGCGACCCCAGACATTGAAAATGGAGACTTTTTTTTTCTTTTCTAAAATTAATTTGTTTTTGATCATGTAATAGTTTGCCATACTTCATTGCAAATAGACATTAATGTTAGATGACATTTACTATTTAAGGAGAAAAAATCTCCAGACATATTTAGAGGCTTACTTTGAATTTTGCAGGGTATGGTGAATTTGTTGTAATATAGATGAGTGACTAAATGTAAACGTTTCAAAATTGCTGATAAATTTTGGACAGTGTTGTTGTCAGTAAGTATGGAAAGGTTTGAAGGGGTAGGATTAGATCACTTTGTTCTCCTTCCTACTCCTTTTCGATCATGTAAATTTTGAGGCTTAAGACATTGCAGTTTTAAGTTACCGTCTTGTTTTGTTCTCATTCTCTTGATTATCATTTATTTGGATTTTTGTTTTTAAATTGTCATTTACATGATCGAGATAAGAATATCAGTCGGTCAATCAATCAAATTAGACAAACTATGGGCAAATTGCAAATGCAAATTGAATCTGGAAAAAAATTGGTTGATAAAATGGTTATTTGTTCCTTTTTTGATGGAAATGAGACAAGGGGAATGACATACAATATTCATAGTTGGAAGCCTCAGCCACTTCACCTTCAAATGTATGGACGATGGTGTTGTATGATTCAATCTACATGCATTGTGATGTTACTTAAGTGTTATCAGTCTCATGTTGTCATGGATGCAGTGAAGAGGATCAGAGTGCAAGGGTTTGCATGAAAAGGCTTTTAATCAAAGCTTGCAGAACAGAGGTTAGCCTGGCAGAATGCACCATTAAGGTTATTAGGTCTGTTATTTTACTGGACTGGTCTGATGGAGATCCCACTGGGCTGTATGTGGCCCATGAGCTACAATGAGTCTGACACCCCTGACCTACTTGGACCAGTGTTTTTCAGCCTTGGAGTCTGGTCCCCACGTGGGGTCACCTGGAATTCAAATGGGGTCACCAGAAATTTCTAGCAATTGATAAAAAAAAAACAACTTACTAATGAAAAATATGTGGTGAGTTGAGAGAGATAATCCCAATCTATAAAAGACATGACAAACTGTGAAGCTGAAACTGAAGCACTGTGGTACTGTTTATCTGTCAAATGTTTGAGTTATTATTTGTTCAGTATTAACTGTCAGCCTTGTAAATCCAAGCTGGACTGACTATACATATCCTGACCAAGGAAAATAAAATTCCCACTTCATGCAGTAATTTCAACCCGACTTTTCTGTCTCTGTCCATAATAATATATATTACATAGACTAAATGTCATCTAAAATTAATGTTTATTTCCAATATAGTATAGCAAACTATTACATGATCAAAAACAAATTAATTTTAGCAAAAAAAAAAAAATCTCAGTTTTGAATGTCTGGGGTGGCCAGAAATTTCTGATGTTAAAATGGGGACACAAGCCAGAAAAGATTGGGAACCACTGACTTAGACCTTCCCTCCTGGAACCTATAAAAAGGTTCCTGAGCTTCCGGGGAACCCTATAGCCTGAACACCCTGGGAGCAGGAAGAGGAAGTGGTAAGTTTAACAAAGAACTGTTAACTACAAACATTCACTTCTGTTAATGATTTTAAAAGTATCATGGAGAATGCAGTGAAGGAGGAATGTCACTGTTTTTCTTGATGCCGTTATTGTTGAATAGTTGTTGTGTTTTATTGTTCATAGTGTATCATGTATGTGTCCTATGTTGTTTGGACTTTATATGGCTGATACCTTGGCCAGGTCTCCCTTTGCAAAAGAGATTCCTAATCTCAGCGGGACTTCCTGGTTAAATAAAGATAAATTAAATAAATAATAGAAAAAGAAATAAAAAAAAAAGAAATAAACAGTTTTTACTTGAGTTTTATGGTACATGATACAGACTGCAAATAACTTACATTAATGCATTTCTGTTACTATTCTACTTCTACTCTGTTTCCAGTTAACTAATCACTCCCAACAATAAGTATGTGTGTGTGTGTTCTAATTTGCTATTTAATGTTACCCTGTGATTAAACTACCTTACAATTAATGTTTATGAAATGTGGTGAAAGTGCTATAATTAACTATATGACGTATTACATTCTCCCGAGACCCACTGAAGTGAAAGTTCTGACTTTTTTGCATTCATTAATTTCCTTGATTAGAAACGGCATGTTGTTTAAGATCTATTTTTGTATTTGTTTATTTATTAATCTCTTAGGGAATGTCTTTTTCATTGAACAGCGACTTTATTTATGTGTTTTTCTAAGTAAAGCTGTAAATCACTTGTTCCCTACAGAGGACAAAAAAGCATTGCTGTCAAATACATATGTAACATGAGGGTTCGTTGGTGGTTAATGGTTCATTCTTTATAAAAATGAGACAGCAGGACGGAGATGGATTTCTTCTTGAACAGTACTTTACTTTTTACTCACACAACTACCGCCACAACACTTCCTGACACATCCACATCACATGACTGAACAAACCAATCAGGAGCTAGCAGTACTTAGATCAAATGTAAGTGATTTAGAAAGGCACATTCAACAGATTATTTTAGCTGCTTGTACACTACAAATGAAAATATTTAAATGTGTAAATAATAATTTTGCAAACATAAATGTAAATAGTTTAATTGGGTAAACGGTCAATATTTTTAACAAATACATGAATTAACTCATTCCTTGCAAAAAATTTCACTATTAACCTCCTAAGACCCAGGAAATGTCAAGGTTTTTTTTTTTTATTTTTTTATTAAATAAGTGCCTGTATTGGAAAAACCATGATGCATCCATTTTTTCAGATGCAGTTTTTAAATTTTTTATGGAATGTCCTTTGTGGTGGACAGTTTTCTTTTCTTTTTTTTGTATAAAGTTGTGAAACTCTTGTCCACAAATGTTGACAGTGGGTCTTAGGAGGTTAAACCTTAAATTTGTTCAATATAAATTACTTTAACTTAGAACCGCAACCGATTAATCGACTCAAAGTGATCCAAAAAAATCATTCAACCACAATTCTCCTGAATCAAAGCTTTGTTTCCTTCATTTCTCTGCTGTTAAACATTGGTTCCACTGTTGTAATTCACACTGACACTTATTGTGATGTATAAAGAAGCTTCAATTCAGGAAAATTGCAGTAGAATATTTCCCTTCAATCAGTTTGAGTCGATTAATCTAATCGTGAAATTCTGCATTCGCTTCAAGCACCTAATCGATTTAATCGGTTGCAGCTTTACTTGAACTTCTGAGACTTACAGGGTGGGGAAGCAAAATGTACAATGAACATTTAGTTGTTTTTTCTCAGTAGGCACTACGTCAGTTGTTTTGAAACCAAACATTTATTGATGTCATAATCATACCTAACACTATTATCCATACCTTTTCAGAAACCTTTGCCCATATGAGTAATCAGGAAAGCAAACGTCAAAGAGTGTGTGATTTGCTGAATGCACTCGTCACACCAAAGGAGATTTCAAAAATAGTTGGAGTGTCCATAAAGACTGTTTATAATGGAAAGAAGAGAATGACTATGAGCAAAACTATTACGAGAAAGTCTGGAAGATACTATTAAAGAAGAATGGGAGAAGTTGTCACCCGAATATTTGAGGAACACTTGCGCAAGTTTCAGGAAGCATGTGAAGGCAGTTATTGAGAAAGAAGGAGGACATATAGAATAAAAACATTTTGTATTATGTGAATTTTTTTGTGGCAAATAAATTCTCATGACTTTCAATAAACTAATTGGTCATACACTGTCTTTCAATCCCTGCCTCAAAATATTGTAAATTTTGCTTCCCCATCCTGTACACATACACTACAAACAAAAAATTAAGGATATTTCTTTTCTTTGTCATTTTGCCATTTGTAAATAAACTATGTCTGGTTATTAAAAAATGTGTTTCAATTCACACACAAAAAAAGTAAAAAGCGCTGTGCAAGAATCACAACAGAAAAAAATAGCCCAAAAATTAAAAATATCCTTAACTTTTTGTTTGTAGTGTACATTACAGTAACATGTTGTCCCGGCACCATTCATGACATAAACATGCGTCTTATATATCATGCCAATGTTCTGCACACTACATATGAGCAGCAAATCCTTCAAATAGACGAATAGTAATCCATCATCACTTCAGCAGCATGAGGCGCACCCCCTTTTATATCCTCACAAAAGCACCCACAGGTTTACTTGCCAGCTTTATCAGGGCATGTGAGACTCATCTGATCATTGTTGGTGGCTTACAGACCAGAATTCACTCTTCTTTTCAGAGCCTGGCGATGATAGATAATGTAGCTCATGGGGGGAGGCAGGCGTCGGCTCAGATTTCTCAGGTGGGCTCGGGCTGAATGAGCTGTCACAGGCACAGACCAGCTTGCTTGGCTATCTGACTTATCGCACGGTGTCTGGCAACAATCCCCCGAGGACTTATAGTCCTGGATCAACACTCATCGAGGATAAACAAAGCTTCTTGTTTCATATTGCCTTTGATTTTATTTCACTTGTCATTTCAGATCTCCAGCTCCACTGAGTCTGAATATCATACACTGTGGTGGGCAGAGTTTCTCTCACAGAGTGGAAAATTGCTGTTTCACCTTTTATGAGTACAGGTACCGTCCCTTCACATTCAAAACAGAATGAAGAATGTCCTCTTTCAGGGCAGTTTTAACACACTGTGAATACTTCCATGTTCCATTTAGACAGAAATAAGTCATTTCACCCCAAATACCTGCTGGGCTCCACCTTCATAACATGGTGAGTTTCTACTTCAATAAATGCAATGTATCGTACAGTATTAAAACGATGCCCGACTGAAAATGATTTATGATTCTGAGAACATGTTTATGAATTGCCTAAGGATTGTAGGAAAAGTAATGGACTGAATAAACAACACTGTTTCGTTTATGCTGCTGCTGCTGCTGCTTCTGAGACGGATTCAAACTAATGAGACATAAATACTATTAAAGCTATGACTGCTGATTAAATGACACATTCTGAACATCACATTCAGAACGTTTTTTTTCTTCTTTTTTTTTTTTTACATTAAATCCTTTATCTCATGCAACATAGTAATATACGGGGTGGGGAAGCAAAATTTACAATGAACATTTAATTGTTTTTTCTCAGCAGGCACTACGTCAGTTGTTTTGAAACCAAACATATATACCATACCATACCAACTTTATTTATAAAGCACTTTAAGAACTTTACAGCTGGCCAAAGTGCATATATAATATATAATATATTGATGTCATAATCATACCTAACACTGTTATCCATACCTTTTCAGAAACTTTTGCCCATATGAGTAATCAGGAAAGCAAACGTCAAAGAGTGTGTAATTTGCTGAATGCACTCGTCACACCAAAGGAGATTTCAAAAATAGTTGGAGTGTCCATAAAGACTGTTTATAATGGAAAGAAGAGAATGACTATGAGCAAAACTATTACCAGAAAGTCTGGAAGATACTATTAAAGAAGAATGGGAGAAGTTGTCACCCGAATATTTGAGGAACACTTGCGCAAGTTTCAGGAAGCGTGTGAAGGCAGTTATTGAGAAAGAAGGAGGACACATAGAATAAAAACATTTTGTATTATGTGAATTTTCTTGTGGCAAATAAATTCTGATGACTTTCAATAAACTAATTGGTCATACACTGTCTTTCAATCCCTGCCTCAAAATATTGTAAATTTTGCTTCCCCACCCTGTACATTTAGAATGCACATGTATATAAAAAAAAAAGTAATGTATTATATAATAAATGGTTAAATTATGGAAATAACTGTCCTGTAGTTCCTAAATTCTAAGTATATACACTGTAAAAAATGACCGCAGAATTAACACCAAAAAGTTGTAAAATTGCAACAGAAAAAACTTCTAAGTGAAAATACACCGCAAAGTTGTTTATTTGAATAGATTTTTGTGTTAACAATGAAATCAAATATAGCTGTAGTTTTTACAGGCAGTTTATGGGTATATTCACACCTACTTTGTTTGGTCCGTTTAAAACAGACCAGAGTTCTTTTTCCTGGAAAGTCTGGACTTTTTTTTTTAGGTGAGAATACAAACATGCGAACCCTGAATTAAATCAAAGAAGATTCGAATCAAACAAGAGACCACCTCTTCTAGGTGACAGTTGGTCATATACCCATATTACCACACTGGCTCTGAATGAGCTGTTCTTGACAGTTAACATTATTTTCATAAATTTCTGTCTGTAAAAATAGAATACATATTCTGAAAACGATAACTGCATGTAGGACCTTCATGTTTGTTTTCATCAACATCAGCCGTCTCTGATTGACGCCGCCCCCGACTTTTCTGTCCAATGCCAGCACAGTTCGTCACATGTGTGCTTCTGTTTACAAGTTTAGATCCACTACCAAAAAGTGTCATGAGAATGTGATCTGACCCAAACGAACAAAATAATGTCCACATTCAATCTGAATTAAATAAGTGGACCAAAGGACATTTCAGGTGTCAATACGCCCTATGATGTGTTAACAAAATCAGATTTAAATGTAGAAATTATGTATTTCTATTGTTTTGAGAAAATAAAACTGTAAATTGAAAAACAATGTAGTGCCATTAAAATTGTAAGGCCATAGTGTTGGAATAACGACCTATTCTCATACTTTTTTTTTTTTTTTCTTTAATAGAAAAGTAATAAAAAAAAAGTCAATTAAACATTTTAAACATGTAAATATCACTGAAATCCAGTGTTAAATATACATGTTTAAAATGTTAAATTCACACGTTACTCTGTAAATATGTTTACAGTTTGATGTGTTTCTCACAATATTGTTCTAGTATCCACAGCTGTCATTTTTACCTCCGCCAAGGAGGTTATGTTTTTGCCAGGGTTTGTTTGTTTGTCTGTCCATTAGTGTGCAACATAACTCAAAAAGTTATGGACAGATTTTGATGAAATTTTCAGGGTTTGTTGGAAATGGGATAAGGAGGAAATGATTAACTTTTGGGGGTGATCCGGAAGAAATCCTAGATTCTGGATCACTTTGAAATTTTCGTTAACATTGTGGTAAATGGGGCCAAAATTTTCGTTTCCCAATATCTCGCTTAATTATTGACCAAAACTCATGAAATTTAACTCAGGAATTGACAGTGGGGTCCTCTATCACATTTTAAAGGCTGATCCGGATCTGATCCAGAAGGCGGATTTTATTTTAAAAAATAAATGTAGGATTTGTACCACCGATTATGTGGGGAATTTTTGCGCTTGGCGGGGGTCTGCGCTCTCCGAGTGCTTTTCTAGTTTTCCATTAAAACAGGATTTTTTTTTACAGTGTGGTATATGATAAAACACAATTACATACCAGTGATAGATGTTTGTGTCCAACACTTCCTCAGATGGCTTTGAGATGCTTGTAAAGATAGTAGAATTTTTCAAGACTTGATTTAATTTTGTGAATAGTTTTTATTTAGGCCATCTGTATTGGTGTGTGTGTGTTTGTGTGTGTTCAGAAGGCTTAATATATTAGCATTTAGACCGGGGCAGGGGCGGCAAATCTGGCTGTAGCACTTTTCTCAAGGAGAGGTGTAAACAGAATGCACAGCCATCTGCACAACACAGACCTCTATTCTACCAACTACTACTGCAACACCTGCCACAGCTCCGACTGCTAGTAAAAGAAAATGATAGTATAACTCTGATTTCACAGCAAGAATGTTAGAGGAGTTGATCTTAATTTAACATGAAGGAAGGAATATTGGAGATGCAGTGGCAAGAAAAAATATGTGAACCCTGGTCTGATCTACAGCCAAGGCTCATTTTCAGACAAACACAATGTTATTAATGTAACACGATGCAAACAATTCTAATATTATGCATCTTTATTGAACACAGCAACATTAAATATCTATGATGCTGCTGGAAAAACTAAGTGAATCCTTGGATTTAATAATAGGGTGGACTTCAACTGAACACTTCTGGAACATACTGCACAACATTTGTTAAACTGTGGAGCAGTGAGTCCCTAAATTCTTTTGAGATTTGTTTGATATTTATCTAAAAATTCAACATTTTTGATCATATGTCTTGGGAGATCTCTGTTTTGTGAGGCTCATGTCAGCAGATACGTCTCATGAACAGCAAATACAAGAAGTCTGTATGTTTTTTAAAAGGTAAAATAACTCCATACTGGCTCAAATCTCATTTCATTGATTAGACTTGAGGTTTTTTAACTCCTGACTTTAATTTGCTCTTTGTGGAGTCATGAGCCTAAGGGTTCACTTACCTTTTCCAGTAATATTGTAAATGTTTAATCGCTGTGTTCGGTCCCACTGTGTTTGTCTGTATACGTGATTGAGATGCAGATCAGATCCCATTTTATGACCAGTTCATGCAGAAAACTATGAATTTTCAAACAGTTCACATACATTTTCTTGCCAGTGTATATGAATTTTCTTCGAGTGTCTGCAGATGCAAAAGGAAGAAACATTATAATAAATTATTCAAATATGCAAGTTGGATGTCTGTACAAGCTGTCTCCTTCTCTTTTGTGTTGCTGATGATTGAATTGAGAACATTTTCCACTAGTACAACCTGCCTATTGTATTACTGTACATCATGAAAAATGACCACATTATATTCCAGCAGATTGTCCTTCAGCCATGCATCAGCAAACAGCACAGCTTTGGAAACTGAGCCAGGTGTTAAAGCTGCCCAACTGTGCAACTTTGGTTTGTTCAAAATGGCAAAACCTGTTTTTTCAGAAGAAGAGCACAGCACTTATGAGACTGATGTTATGTTTCAGCATTTTGCATCCCTCATTATAACTTGATCAGCAGAAATAATGTTACCACTGTATATTTTCTACAAATACATATTATCTCAGTTATTTGTCATTTGTCGCTTTTCCATAGGACATCTGCTCAAAACTTTATCAATATTTATTAAATGTCGGAAAAAACAGAAGTGCATAATATCAGTTTTTCCACTGAATCACAAATGCGATTTGTTTATTTATTATCGCAAGATGACAAAAGAAGTCATTCCATAAACATGGCGACAAACGTAAATATTGTGTTGATTTACAGGTATATTCATTATTATTATATATTACCCCTCTATGCTGTACTAAATTTAAAAAATGATTTGTTTCCTGGTGTGTCCACACATACTGCACCATGTTTCAGAGTTTGGTTATTGCACAGTTTTACTCACCATTCATATTTTATTACCTTGCTCCCTGAAGGGGAGGCATGGGTATTGTTTTTGGTTCGGTTTGTTTGTTTCTTTGTTTGTTTGCACTCTAGTAGCAAAACTGTTGGTTGAATTCAAACCAGCTTGAGTTTATAGATTGCCGGTGACCCATAATAGATCTGATTACATCTTGGGAACAGAAGGTCAAAGTTCAAATTTTTTATGAATATTTTTTCCCCCCATTTCCTTATAATGGGTGAAATTTCAAATGTCTGTAGCAGCAAAACTATTGGTTGACTTCATAACAAATTAGGTTTTTAGATTACCAGTGACCCAGAATAGATGTCATTATATTTTGGGAAAAGCAGGTCAAATTTAAATTTTTTTATGAATTTCTCAAATCATTTTTTTTTTCCCCATTTACTTATAATAGGCAAAATTTCAAATGTCTATAAAAACATCAATTTTGTTTCAATTTACCTCAAACTTGGCACATATATAGAGGCAGTTGATATGCTGACATCTGCACACACATAGACATGATGACATCAGCTGGATCAGTGCCAAAATAGGCTACAGTACTTGCGAGGGTTGGAGTTTGCTGTGCCTGGCACCACTTGCTTACCATAATTGTGTCAAATGTTCTGCCATATAATTTTTAAAATATTTACTATATTCTGACCATAAATAATTGTTTTGTACACTGTAACAAATTTTACCGTTAAATAACAGTAAAATACTGGCAGCTAGAGTTGGCAGCATGCTACTGTTATTCTACAGTATCTCTACTGTAATCTACAACTACAGTTTCTTACTGTAAAAACTATTACGGTACTGGGCTGTATATAATGTTCCTTTTACAGTAAAATACTGTTAGCCATAGTTACTGCATTTTACAGTAAATACCATATTCCAAGAAACAATATATTACTGTAAAACGTATTTAATGTAATATTTACAGTATAACACAGCAAAAAGCCAGGATTTTAACACTTCAAATTACATTTTAAAATATAAAATCATGAACATTGCTAGAAAAAGCTCAAACAAGAGTTGACCTTACAACATTGAGCTTTTATTAAATTCACTGCAACAGCAGCAGCATTGTGATGAAGCTTGGTTGGAGGCCTTCACAGACAAACATGGCTTTCACTGCTCATCATCCAACTTCCAGATGTGACCTCATCACCTGCAACTGATGGAGACAAGTACTGAGGTTAATGTCCCAAAACAGTATCAGATATACTGTTTACCAAGAACCTATGTAGTCACTGTAAGGTATGAAAATTGGTTACGATGAACCCAAAATTCTGAGTGATACATTTATTCTATACTTTTTTTGTACTTTATTTAAATTTGGTATTATAAGTTATACTGCTACCACTTACGGCTATTCTTGTCTTACAGTGGCAAGACGCTGTCATGGAAGGACAAAAGCAGTTATTTTATTACTCAGATACAGACAGACAGCTAACAGGCAGACTGAATGACAGACAGACACAGACTGACACACATGCACACATAAACACATACATACAGACACTTACAGCAGTATTAGTCTGGGACTGGCTGGAGGGTCAGGGTGAGCTCAGTATCAGCTGCAGTGGAAGACATTTGGACAATGGGAGATCAGTTATGAATGACAATGTGTTTCTAGAGCTGTAAAGCATACAGACATTCAATAATGTTACACATCCTATACAAACTGCCCAACAAAGAGGGAAAAATTAGCCTTAGTCACTTACTTTTATTCAAACAGTGGTTAATTATATCAGTTAACATGGATGTCCAAGTTAGTAAATTCCACTTTACAGATTTAATGTCTTTAGAAATGTAACCCTGGGGCAGTGAAAACCACACAAATGGACACGCTGTGTCCACTTCGCAGCTAGCTAGTATGCTTCAACTTAAATTAGCTGCATGTTAGCTACATAAGGCTAACACCCCCAAATATGAAGCAGTATTACACCACCTGTAACAAGTTGCATCCGGTGTGAACGCGGTTTATGGAGGCAATTTAATGTTTAATGAACCCAAAATACCACAGCATGGTGACAGTTCCACTGATAAAATCACATTTAGCTGATAAATGAACAACTGGAGCAGGATGGAGCGATGGCAGTGTTGGTAGAAGGATGAAAGCATCAGGTGGCCTCTGTTCCACTGCTGGATGGTCCAGGGGAAAAGAGTCGTTTTTTCTGTATTTATTTTTCCTTCTGTTTCGTAAAAGAACCACTAACCTTTGATGCAGCCAGTCTATAGTTAACATTCGTTAGATTGAATCTTTTTCTAAATGAGCTGGTGGGACTTGATGCCAGATGACTTTGTTCAGAGCAGTTCTGGGCGGACAGCAGTGGAGGAACTGAAGAGAATACTGGAGAATACTGTACAATTTTACAGTAGCTTACTGTTTTAAATTTCCTCCTTACAGACCTCATTATTTACCGCATTATACTGTATTTACAAATAACAGTATGATACTGTACAAAATTTACTGTTTTTTTACAGTAATTTGTTACAGTGCACTGCAACTCAATTCTCAGTCAGGGAGAAAAATCACGCTTTTAACCTAAGAAATATTGATTTGACAATAATAAAGTAATCACTGACAACTGATATTAACATTTATTTAATATTTCAGCAGGAATGGGCAGTCCAACAAGCTGCAAGTGTGATATGTCTGAGTCTTTTTTTATGCAGAATCAAACACTGGTCCCATTTTATTCTGGCGACTGGCCTGATCCTGAAAACAAGTCTTGATGCTTCATTTCTTCTGCTGCTGTGAAGAAATGCAGCATATGTCTGACTGCCTGCCCTCTGTGTCCTCCCACAGTGTGTTTATAGAAACAAGCTCTGGTGCAGAAATGAAGAAATTTCCATGCTATAAGATTTTTGTGATGACTCAGTTCTTTTCAGGTGAATACTTCAAGGTTGTCTCATCTGTTTCATCTGATTTATTCAATACAAAAGAATGGACCAAAATCTGTTCAACCTTATTAGATAGCACCTGAGTGGAGTTTCACTTTTTATCAGTACTTTTACAGTCTCATCTGTACGTTTTGCTATCGTTTCTTAGCAAGATTTGATCTCCAACTATCTCAGCAGTTCACACATGCATTATAATATGATGGCGGGAATATCTATAATGAGCTCATTGAAAAGTAATTTACTATTAATTCACCTTTCTGTCATCTCTGTGTGTGACTTTATTCATGATGTAGTCGTGCTTGGACTGTCTGAGTCTGTCAGTACATACATACATGGAAAAACCTCCAAGCGTTTCACCTTTATTTGTTTTTAAACCGACCGTTACATGGAAGCAGACTCGCCTTCACAAATCCTTTTAGTAGATGTTATCAGTGTTTGGACATATGGCAGACTCTGTCACATGTGGCTGCTGTGGTTGTACTGTGTGAAATAGGGTTTATTTTTAATAATCCACATGTGGTGCAAAAAATCAAATCATTTTCCATTTCATGTCTGAATGAATTTTTGTAAAACTCACTTGAAAGTACAGTTTGAATGTCAGTAAAAATGAGATTTGTTAAAAAAAAAAAAAAAAAAATCTTTTTAGTGCCATGAAAGGGAAATTGGAAGTGTTATAGCAGCATAGAGATGGTAATATTAACATTAAAAAAGTATTACTAAAGGATTAACCCATAAAGACCCAAACTTCCACCATCTACCAAAATCATCTACTGATAAAAACTGTTTAATACCTGTTGATCCACTAATCCATGTAAATAACTGGTGTAAAATGCAGTTTTTCATCTTTTCATGGTCATCAGATATGACCCATTTGGACGTTCAGAGGCTCCATAGTTACCATGGAAACACCGTCATCTTCTACAACAGTGACTCACCAGTAAAACCCATGGAGTTGGATTAATGACAGTGGATGGAGACACTTTGTTTATGTTCAGTTAATGATAGATTTTGCTGAAAACGTCACTTTTTCTTCAGTTTTGTCTATATTTGATACAACAGTCCTCAACTTTAATCTGAGTTTTAATGAATATCTACATGATCAGTGAATTAAATGTTAGAAAATACCTGATTTTCACTGAAAACACACAAAATACAGAAGATAATATTAAGGTAATTATGATAAACCACTTAAGGATGATTAAATATGGAGAAAAATTCATTTGGGAACTGCCACAAATGTCACAGTGGGTCCTTATGGGTTAAAGTAGAAAAATAAGTACAAATATACAAAAATGTATAAAGTAACACTCGGTAGAAAGAGTAATGGGTAAGTACAGAATACACACTGTTGCCCGTGATGCTGGAATCAAACATGTTTAATTTTTCTCATGAAATAATTGACAATGTGATTCATTCTTAGGACTCTGTATGTAGTCATTGGTCAAATAATGGTCAAAGGTTATTACTGATGTGCATAAAAAAGGAATAAAAAGAAAAGAAAATAATTCCAACTTTATTTGGCAACAGTGTGTATGTAAAACAGTAAAGTATGAAATGTTACAAGTCGTATACTTTGCTGAGGGCTTTAAACTCTATAATAATTATACATTATAAGAAAAGATTGCACCGTCTTTCGTTCCAAATGGTCAGCAAGGCAGAAAATGAAAACAAAGGACAAAGTAGGATCTGTGTAGGTTATTAATGTATTAATACCCTCTCCATATTTATACTGATAGTTTTGTAAACTGATATGTAAAATTATTCTGTCCATACGACCTTCGTTTTACCAAATTTTGCTGGTGGACTTACATCTGTGGATAAGACAGAATGTAGCAGATGCAAGGTTTGAAAGTGAACAACAAGTTATGTTATAAACGCAAGTTTTGCTTCAGGTTGTGGAAGTTTATTCTTTACATTATGTGGATTTGGCCATAACACTGGTCCAGTCTGTCTTCCAAACATATCCACGCTGACCTCGATCTACTGCAGGTCACACACTGATTTATTCCCCTGTGTTTGATGTTTCATGTGCGGGTTCATTACACAAAGCAATAACAGACATGAACACAATAGGCTAGGACGCTATGGTTTTCCAATCTCTCCCTTTTCACATGGATAAACCCAAACTAGAGTTTTTAACCCATAAAAACCCAGTGCTAATTTTATGGCCATTTAACCTTAAGTGATTTATGAGCATTTATTATAATATTATCCTCTGAATTTTGCATTTTTCAGTGTAAATTATGTATTTTCCTGTATTTAATTCACAGATCATGTAGATGTTGATGAAAATTCAGAGTAAATTCAAAAGTTATTACATAAAAACAGAGAAAACTGAAGAAAACGTGACTTTTTCACTAACTGAATGTAAAAACAAGCATTTCCAACTACTGTCATTTATCAAACTCCATGGGTTTTACTGGTGAATCAATGTTGTAGAAGATGACGGTGTTTCCATGTTAACTACGGAGCCTCTGAACATCCAAATGGGTCACATCTGATGACCATGAAAAAAAAAATACAAACTGCATTTAACATATTTTGATAGGATTAGTGGATCAGTAGGTATTAAACATTTTAGATCAGTAGATGATTTTGGTCACCAGTGGATTTCTGGGTCTCTAAGGGTTAAGTATGTTTGTTTTTTTGACCTATAGTACTGTTAATGTGTGGACAAGAGTCCCAAATGTGGAGGAAATTTTCAGTTTTCCAAAATATGAGCATTATTCAGCCTCTTCTGCATGGCTTTCCTTTAATTTTATCTGTTTTCTATATCACTTAACATTTCTGAGATTTCTGTACACTGACTATTAATTTCTTTACCTATAACGCACCAAACAGCATGCAGTTTTCAGATAAAGTCTAAAAACTAAACCATTCATTCAGTAAACAAGAATCTGATTAGCCTAGATACGATCATTTGCATTTAATAATTGTTGTTTTTACAGACTTCCAGTTGTTTTTCTGAAAACGTACAGGTAATAACCTACTGATAAAACCCCCTCATGAGAGATGCTTTCAGATTTAGGCTGCATGGGCTCAAAGGGCTGTGGTTTTTGCTCATCAACATAAAAATCAAGACAGGCCATAGACAGACAGATGGTTGTGTAAGGAGATACAGAAGCAAAGTGAAACAGGGGGCATGAGAAAGTGAGACGGAGGCTTTTATGTACCGGCAGAGGTGTGTTGTCGAACACGAGCAGAGACGCCGTGACAGAGATGGAGAGCTTGGCTGCCTCTGGCCGCAGCAACAAACCCTGTTTCATTAAATCATCACCTGCTCTGAATGAATCTTTAATATTGAACCGTCCGTACACGTTGTTGCTTTTGGAACATGGGCTGTGAAATTGTGGCGGGTGTTTTTTTTTTTTTTTTTATAAGTTATGCAGTAATAAAATATGAATAACCTAGAATTCTATTAAACAAGACAGATTACAAACAATAAGCTGTAGACCATAATGGCTGATGTGCTTTCTTTGACATGAGTTACTACTCATGAATATACAGTGTGTTTCTTTGGCAAACAGATCAACACAGGAAACTATCAGATGCAGTGGTGTTATTACTTCTTTTCTGCTCAGTTTACTCAGTTCTTGTTGTAATTATTATTATTATGATTATCACCATGGTTGTTATTGTTAGTATTGTTGATATTTTCTTGTGAGGTTCTTTGCCACCTTCTTTTTTTTTTTTTCCTCCCCCCTTCTCTCTACCCCCTTTCGTCTCCTTCCCCCGGTTCCTTCATGTCAGGTCCAGCATCAAAATGTGGTTCAACAAAACCAATGGTGTAGTGGTCCCTGGAGAAGTGAGTGTACTCGCAATTTTTGCCTTTTTTTTTTTTTTTTTTTTTTCCCAGAAAACCACCCTGCTTTAAATCCATCAGAAGTATTTACTCACCCTTATGAAATTATTATGACTTGATCAGGAGCAGTTTTCAGGTTTTACTGGTCACAAAAGCAGCTGCATGAATGTAAATGTATTCAACATGAGGCAAACATAGGATAACATTAGCCTTTTATAATGTTGGCCTTTCATAACATTAGCCTTTCATAACGTTAGCCTTTTATAATGTTAGCCTTTTATAACGTTAGCCTACTCACACAGTTTAACGACTGGCGATGACATCTCTTCTCTAAATGTACAATCATATGGCCAGTAGCTTAACAGTGACTCATTTGGAAACCACCTTAAAACTTACCTAAGAATTATGTTCTTCATTAAAGTAGGTTCTCTCAATATGTATCACTCACGTTTATTCAGCGTTTCTTCTTCACATTTCCAATAATCATGCATCTTTCAATGAGACGTGCAGTGACCTGTCAATCAACTGGGGTGACACTGTCACCTGAGGTGTCCACTCAGGTTCCGGAGGTGGCCAGCGCTAGCTAGCAATATTTTCCTCGGCATGACCCGCCCTACTCTGCCTCTGATTGGCTCATCAGTCCTCATGCCTAAAGTTAACCAATCTAATCAGTGAAGGCAGTGAGTACTAGCCAGTTAGAGGCAGAGTAGGGCGGGTCATGCTTCACCATCCTAGGAGAAAAAAATAGGACCAATGGCCCTGTAGCTTACCAGCCAAATTAAAAGCTTTGGGAAATGTATCCAGATGCCATTTATTATCACCCAGTTCTGTGTATTTATTATATTACAGAAATAGCCCATGTTTTGGTCATATTCCAATCAGATCTGTAAAAAATTCAAATTCCAACTTGATATCATTGATATTTCCTGATTTATTGGATCAATCCACTTCCTATCTCTTATAATGGGAAAATTTTTCAAAGTCGCACCAAATCCAGAATCAGATTCAGTTCAAAATAATTTCAATACCTTGTGTTGACATCATCATAAAGAAGCTGTATACCAAGTTTGAAGTCAATCAGAAGTGTAGTTTCGGAGAAAAAGACAATTGAAATGTTTTCCTCATAAGAGCCTATGTTCAATTTTCCGTAAGTTCCCTGATCCAGAAGAAGATCCTGATCAGCATGTGGCCATTATGTTTTGGTCATCTCCCCATCAGGGCTGGACTGTAGAAATTTACACTTGATATCATTTATATTTACTGAGTTCTTGCATCGATCCACTTCCTATCTGTTATAATGGGGAAATTTGCAAAGTCGCACCAAATCCAGAATCAGATCTAGCTGTACAGTATACCCTGTTTGAAGTCAATCGGAATTGTAGTTTCGGAGAAGAAGACGATTGAAAGTTTTGTAACAGATGACAGATGCCGCATGACGACAATAGCTTACGGCCTATCAGCTGGTAAGGGGATTTAGAAGTGGGTATACACAATGCTGACTGAAAAATAAGTAGGTATACACCGTATACCCTGGACTACACCATTGAACCAAACCCAAAATAAGGACAATGGAATAACAAAGGGAGCCTCATAAACGTTTGAAGCTCCCCTTGGCAACGCAAATTTATTCAGCGCAAAAAGGCAGCTAGACCACCATTCTGCTGTTATGATGCTGGACAAGACAAGCAAAGAAGAAAAAAAAAAGATAAAAAACAAACAAAAAAAGATGCAGCAGTGATATAGGGGTTACACGGTCTAAAAACATCGAGAGAGCACACTGCCCACTCTTGCCGCACCATCAAGCATCCCTTTAAATCACCGTCACATCACGCCACTGAGACTAAGACGCTGCATCTCATTACTTCTGTTCACATAACTCTCAGTGACAGTTTTTCTTTTTGCACTCCGACACTCTCACCTGCCTCTGCTGAGGTGAACTGATGTGGATAGATAAGCCTTAAGGAGTCTAAATTGAGAGAAGGATCCACAACAGACGTGACTCAGTAACATTCATTAGGTCTGTCGTGGTGCAGAAGAGCCTTCAGTCTCCAGAATAAACTGTCTCTGTGTGTCAGTCAGACGTGTTTACAAGTGGTGGTGATACTTAGCCTGAAGAGATCAAATGACATCCTGTTTTTCTGTTTAAAACACAAAGCAAACCATTATGAATACAATAGAGGAAGATTTTTTTGTAGGTACTAAACGATTCAGAAAGTTGTTTTTGTTCTGTAACTACAGTCATTAACTATGTCCATGAAAAACTAAACCACTTACAACAAGCTACAGAACACAATATCCTGCATTTCATCATATTTTGCTCTCCTGGATTAGAGTCGGGGTCACTTTTTGGTCCCTTCTGATCTTTGGACTTAGATTTTTGTTCAGTTAATCTTTACAAATACTCCTCCCCTGTGTGGATTATACGAAACCTGAGTAGAACAAATGCAAACGTGCTTAAAAAAAAGCAGCTCAAGTGGATACAGTTATGGTAAATACGATTATATAACATAGCAATCCAAATACCACATCTCGGCTATATTACATGTAACCATTTTAAGATTAGTTTCTATGCTTTACATTTAATAATGTTTAACTCTCGTTTGACTCTTGTTTTAACCTCCAAATGAATTTTTCCTCTGCATTTGACCTTTCCTATGTAATTTATCACCCTTTATTATAATACTATTCTCTGAAATTTCCCTTTTTCATTAAGAATCAGGTACTTTCCTATATTTTTTATTGACCTAAACATTGACCAAAAGCATGTACTGATTTAAAACATTTAATAACGTTTAAACCACTAATTCTATCATCAATCCATGTAAAACTCATATAAAACACAGATATGATCCATTTGGATGTTCAGAATATCTGCAGTGAACTTGGAAACATTGTCATTTTCTGCAACATACCAATACTAATAAAACCCATGTAGGGTGAAGATGCTTCTTTTCGCATCAATTAACCCATAAAGACCTAGTGCTACTTTTGTATCAGTTCTCAAATTCTTTTTTCTCTCTATTTTTGCCTTTTTTAAGTTATTTATCTCAGTTTATTTTAATATTATCATCTGTGTTTTGCATTTTTTCAGTCAAAATCAGGTATTTTCCATTATTTAATTTTCTGATCAAGTAAATGTTCATAAAAGCTCAGATTAAACTTGAGGTTTATTTGATCAAAAACAGAGAAATCTGAAGAAAAAGTGACTTTTTCAGTAAAATATATAATTAACTGAACATAAACCAAGTGTGTCCATTCACTGTCATTGATCCAACTTCATGGGTTTTACAGGTGAATCAATGATTTAGGTGATGGTGTTTCCATGGTAACTACGAAGCCTCTGAATGTCCAAATGGGTCATATCTGATGACCATGAAAAGATGACAAACTGTATTTTATACCAATTATTTACATGCATTGATAGAATTAGTGGATCAACAGATATGTAACAGTTTGGATCAGTAGATGGTTGGTTTGCCGGTGGCTGTTTGGGTGTTTATGGGTTAATGGTGTATTTTGTTGAAAAAGCTTCTTTGGCTTCAGTCGTCTCTTTTCTGATATAATAACCTTTACATTTACCATGAGGTTTTATCAACATCTACATGATCAGTAAATTGAATATATGGAGTTAGTTTCTATTCACTGAGAAATGCGCAGGATAAAATGGTGAACAGGAAAGCTTAGATAAAAATAGAGAAAAATAATCATTTGGAGGTCATCACAAAAATAGCTCAAGGTCTTTAACAGGTAGGCAGATGAAGACGAGACATTGGCAAAGAATTTTGAAACATGTAAAATGAACATTTCTTTTTGCCTTTTGTTAATAAAAAAAAAATTGGACCTGGCAGATATATGACTAGAATATAGTTCACCTTGCAGGAAGTACATTCCACAAAAAGTCTGAATATTTCTTTTGCACAGTAGCAGGATTATTGTTCTCTTTCTTTCTGCATTCTGTGTATTATTGCTTTGAAAGTCATCCTTTTGATGTGACAGAAGAATAACCTCAAAGCTGTAACTACCTCCTGAAAATGGTATGTTTGACAAAGACATGTCTTTTATGCAACAAATTCTTTTGTATCAGGATTAAGTAATTTAAATACCATGAAATGCTCTTTTGTGCATACATGTTCCACCAATACAATATCTCTCCTGACACTATTTTTCAAATACCCTGTTGCAGCATCCAGCACTTGGTGCCACCCAAGAACTAGCCAAACAATCCAGTTAATATTTACCCCAGTTCCAGAATGACAGGGGATGGAGCTAAACCAGATGGAGCAATGCAAATGAAGTGTGGAGATGGATGGATGGATGGATATGTTTATGTGTCCTTTCCAGGATAATTTTTCACATAACAAAATATTACATGATGAAAAATCAAAATAAACTACTGCAACACCACAATCTATCTATTGAACTCACAGCAGATGCAAAATAAGGCACAAAAAGATGACAATAAAAGTGACAATCAAGTGTTGAAAACTTGTTAGTTCTGATTTGATATGTTGTGATGTGGCGAATGGAGACGATTATCACAATTATGTAAAATAATCACAATTACCTCAGACAATTTCAATATGACAGCCATGTAATTTCATCCCAGACTCCAAAAAAAAAAAAAAAAAAACTTTGGTTCATGTAAATACACAGGGAACCTTTTAGATATGTATTTTTAATCCATATAATTGTGACGTTATCCTCTAACTTTATAATATATATATTATTTGGAACCTATATTCACTTTTAAAGGCTTTGAAAATGTTCATTAAACATGTTTGTGTTATTTGTGGAATAAATTACATCATTTTTCGAATCAGACTTTATGTTTTTTGTGTATTTTGTGGCCCTGTATGTTGATATAGTAGATCAAACTGAAAATATAATAGTCTGATGATATAGATGAAGTTGTGCTGAAAAAAAAAAAGATACCAAACATGGGTATGGTAAGCATTTTTCTATTGGTATATAAAGGCAAAATCAAAAGTACTCAAAAATGGCCAAAATAAGTTCAGACCCCTAAGGGTTAAGGCAAGACACTACAGGTGAATAGGGTAAAATTTTAAATTAATAGATATCCCCATGAAACTTCCTCAGTTGATTACTTAACCAAGTATGAAAAAAAAAAATGTATTACAAGTTTTTTAAAATTTGTATGTTTAATTATGCAAATTAGGCATCATCTCATTAAATATGCACACTTTGGCATACATTTTCAGTAGATAGATCTGAACATATGATAAAGCTAGGTGCATTTTTTTGTTTTGTTCACACAGAAGATGAAAAAAAAAAATCACAGAGGGATTTCAGGATATCTGCTTTCATTACCTAGGAAATAAAAAATATGCTGTGCATAGCCTTAAAAATCAAATTTCACCATATATTTTTAAATTAAAATGTCACATAAATCAGGCTAGGAATTATATGTTAACAAATCCCTCTGTAAATATCTTCAGAATACTGCTAAGTGTATAACTGGAAAGTTTGGTGTACATAGGTGCTACACATGTTTCTACTGAAGACTGACAAAAAACTCATTTTGTGAAAACGGCATTTAAAGATTTACATAGAATTTAATGCATTTCTATAGGAAACAATGGCTTAAAATCAGAATAAATGCTCAGGTCCTTAATAATAATACTATAGAATATTTCAAGCTCATGAAAAGTGATTATTTAATTCACCATTCCTCTCCTCTAATAGTCACAGCATGACTCGATCATTTCTGTAACAGTTATTCACTGCCTCAGTCTATCTGGTTCTCATCTGTAACTGGCTTTTAGGAGGCTTTTAGAGAAGGATTATGGGAGACGATGTTCCAGTCCGGTATTGAGATGGAGAAGTAGAGCATTTAAATGTGTCAGGGTGGACTAGACCTCCTGTGCCGTGACCTAGCAGATCACAGCAGGTGTCAAAAGTCATTTAGAACATAGTGTGCAGAACATGCATAAACATCGCCCTGTTGGGTTTTGGAGGATCTTGACTTTCAGCACATTTAGCAGCCCGTACGATGATAAATGGATCAACAGCGGCTCCAAAACCACTGAGCAGAGGGGTGAATCTTGATAAAATGAGACGCCTAAAACTGTGACACTGAGATGAGGGAGTGCAAGATTATGAGGCCATATGGCTGTGGGAAACAAAATAAAAACTGACAAAACATTTGGGATTTGTGTCTCAACAGCAAAACAACAGAGTGCATGCTGTGTTTAGGGCCTATTGTTCAAAGTGATATGGCTAAGTAGGGGAAGGAGAAAATATATATTGGTATTTTGATGGCAGATGTCACAGCAGGCATAGCATCATCTCTGTGCGTTGCACTGTGGAAGTGAAGCTGCCAGGACAATTCCTGTTGTATGTGGAGTTTTGTGTGGGTATTTATAGCTGCAGAAAGACGGTTCATAAAATCCTAGAAATGCTTTTTTTTCCTGACAGTCCAAAATCTTTTCGTGTCATCTTATAAATAGGCCAAAAAGTAGAACAATTCACAATACTTTTCAATTAATTTGGCCATAGTTCTGGTTAAAAAAGCAGCCAATGTGGTGGTAAAATAATTCTGTGCTTCCGTTTTTTAGGAAAATGTGATTCCTTTAATTTCATTCTATTATTTTATGAACATGTCTCATTCCAAGGCAGTGATAGGGCCTGCAAACACACACCACAGGGGGTGGTTGAGTGGTAGCGGGGGGGTGATAAATTGTTGGTGATAATCACTGCAGATGGCTCATCATTAAGGTCATAAGTGTGATCAATTGTAGCCACAGTATTAATGACTGTGTTCGTGCAAAGTTAGATGGTAAACCCAAAGTCTTGTTGTTGTAGAATCAAATAAAATGTGGCGATACGAAAGACATAGTAAACAAGTGGTGTCAAACCCTTGCATGTATTGTAATGTATTTTGTAAAAATTAAGAAAAAAAATTTAACTTTGATCCACTTCTCCCAAAATGTAACGACATCTATTCTGGGTCACTGGCAATCTATAAATCCAATTTGGTATGAATTCAGCCAATACTTTTACTGCTACAGACTTGTAAAATTTCACCCATTATAAGTAAATGGGGGAAGAAAAAGATTTAAAAAATTCATGAAAAATGTAAATTTTGACCTATTTTTCCCAAAATGTAATGAAATCTATTCTGGGTCACTGGCAATTTATAAACCCAATTTGGTATGAATTCAACCAAGAGTTTTGCTGCTACAGACATGTGGAATTTTGCTCATTATAAGTAAATGGGGGGAAAAAAAGACTTCAAAAAATTCATAAAAAATGTGAACTTTGACCTATTTTTCCCAAAATGTAATGAGATCTATTCTGGGTCACTAGCAAACTATAAACCCAACTTGGTATGAATTCAGGCTATAGTTTTGCTGCTACAGTGTTAACAACAAAACAAAGAAATGAACAAACCGAACCAAAAACAGTACCCCTTGCCTCCCCTTTGTGGGGCGAAGTAACACCAAATGTAAAGGTGGCCACGGACTTTTGTACCGTATATATTCATTATATCCATCTAACCTTTTCCCCTTGGGCTGTATCTCATTGACTCTTCTTGAAGATCAGAAAGGAGTTATTTATTCTTTTTATGTCCTTCATCTTCCTCCTTTCCTCCTTCTCCTCCTCTTCGCTCCCTTACAGATCCAGGACTGTGCATATCCACCAGATTTGTGAATTTATTAACGGCTCATTAACACATGTGCAGTCTTTAAGCCACTTGGTATTGACTCAGCAATGACTGTATTTTCACAGATGAATGAATAAAGCAGGTTATATGACCAAATACCAATAACAAAAAAAAAAAAAAAAAGTGTCATCTTTATTTGATCGCAGCTGTGTGGAGGAAAATAGATAATATCATTCTATAAAGGGCACCATATCTGATACATTGCAGGAATACAGAAACAGAAATGGAAGTTGCATTACAGCCTCTCAAATGATCCTTGAGATTCTTGAAAATAGTTTGGCTTTTCCGATGCTGCGCTCTCATGCACTCATCCTGCAAGAAACCTATATGACCCACCTGACCTTTGACCCCAATTATCTCTCTGCCGCAGAAATGACTCAATTTTTGTGTCTGTATGGCCGTAAAATATGTTCTCCCTTGATTGGAGTGTATTGAGAATGGACTTCCACTGCAGGTCCAGGATTTATGTGCAGTTCTCTATATTATCATCATGGATTGAAACACACGGGGGAAAAGACAGATATGTTTCTAGCTTTCTGCAGAAAGAATACTAAATCTGCATGAATTTTTTTCCATACAGGTTGGGAAAATGCTTTACATCCACTTTAAAGCCGCAACACTTGAGTAGTTTTTGGCCTCATTGAGCAATAATTCCATAAATTTCATTATGCCTTATCGTGCAAACACAATAAAGTCTATTCTATTCTAATTACATTTCAGCATATTGTTATTAAAGTGTCGACAATATGACACAGACTTTGGTTAACCACAGGGGTTTTTAGACATGTAGGGTGGTTAAATACATGAGGGACAAGTGTTCTTATCAATAATCAGGCAGATATGGCTACATGGAAGCTTGAAGAAGTCCTGTCTTTGTCACTGTGGCATGAATTAGTGTCAGGTTCATCTATACGTAGCCAGTTTCTAATGAATTAATCATACTATTTCCCCCTTGGGTTTTTCCTGTTTCTCCCGTGATATGTGTTTTGTGTCTTTCATTAACTTGAATATGTTATTTATCTACACACGCATTATTATTATTATTATTATTATTATTATTATTATAGTTGTTATTATTAACTTTTATTTAACTATAAAAAATAAGTTATTATTATTATTATTATTATTATTATTATTATTGTTATTCTATTGCTCACTATACTTAATGTTGCTGCAACAAAGTAGTTTCCCAGTTTGGGATTAATAAATTATTTATCTAGTTTTATATAATTTGGATTAATTTGGATTATTAAAAAATAAATAAAAAGAAATTGTTGAGTTTAACCCTGTAAAGCCTGAACCATTAAATCATTGACAGAAAATTCCAGTTCTTTGAAACTGGAGCCTTTATTGGTCCTTCTAAATGACCCTTTTTTTTTTTTTTTCTCCAAATATCAGTTTCCATGTATGAGTTTCAATTTTGTATCATAGTTGATCCATCAGGTCTCAATGCCCAAATATTATTATTTTGAACAAACAAAAACATAATATAACAAACATGTCTAACAAATTGGCAATTCCTTTACAAAATTGGCAAAGTTCTGCCTCCTTCTTCATTCATGACAATCTTGTAGTGTCACTGGAAAGGCCTCTGGTGAATGAATTTCTGCATTTTAAGTACAGATTTGAGTTCATTTCTGAAAAGCTCTATGAGGATTTCACACTTGTCCATAACCAGTCATGTCCTTTTGAGATCAGAGCCTCCGGGCTGATGTGCTACTTTTCTCTGTCCCTTTGAAGAAAGAATTTCTGTGAGTGACCTCTTTGATGACATGTCTTGACAACTCTCAAACATGTTATTACAAATTAGGTTGCCTCTGCTGGGAGTAAAATCTCACTTACAGGAGCGGACATATGTGTGTGTGTGTGTGTGCATCTGTGTGTATGTGTATGTACTTGATGTATATGTTTTTGTAGGTCTGTGTTTGCTTGTTTTGCGTTAACACTTAAGGAATTTCTTTCTGATGTCAAAAAGAAATAGACTTGGGCTCAGGAGAGAAAAAAGTGTTTGGCCTCATTAATCAAGTGCCCGGCAGTCAGAACAGTCAAAGACCAGACCTCCAAAGAATTTCCAAAGGGATGATCTGGAAATGTGGAAATGATAGATGTTTGTTCTGAGGCTGTGAATCCAGTTCTTACATTAGCAGGGTAGAGGTTTATATTGTTACTCAGGACAACATGGCCCACATGTTACTGGTCTTTTGAAATCAGAGCCGCCACAACACAGAAGGAAACCTATGCAATTACCTAGGACCCAAGGCACAGATTAAATAGTCTTTCCTTATGCCAAAGGTTTGAATAGTGAGGTAAATAATAAGGCAGTGGCTACTGCAACAGTACTGTGGCATGAAATATGGGTTTGTGTATTGCCACAGAGCCATCCAAATGTTAGCATTTGTACCAGAGTCAATCATGGATACTGTTACATGAACTCATGAGCCTCTTGTTGCCACAGTACTGTGGTGATATATGGAAGAAACAACAAATTAGTGATAATATATAGTATAGAGTAGGAATTATTGTTCTAAATGCTCTATCTGTTGTTTTATGGTGTTCTTTGCTCTGTGCAGTCAGTGAGATTGATGCTGGAGAAGGTGGGCGGAGCTAGATGTTAGATGTGTCAGTTGTGTATTGAGTGCTGTGCTCTGAATTCTGCACTCTGAATGTTGTCCCAGTGGCTGATTTATATCAATGTTGGATTTTACATCCTGGTACCCTTGGTAACATGCCCCCCCCCCCCCCCCCCCCCCCCCCCCGTTTGAAAATGTGCAACAACAAAAAAATGCTACTTCAACAAGTCTTCAACCCAAACAACCCAAGTCTTCTACGTTTCAGCCTGAATTGTTACCAACTGAGCTAAATCTCCACTGTCTCTGAGTTTGACCTATTTACTATCTGATTGCCTTGGTACTTTTCGGGATGTAACAAGTTACCAGTCTAGACATGGTATAAGGAGAGCGCTGGTTGGCTCTGTGGTAATACACACACTGATACTTCATGTCACAGTACTGTGTCAGTAGCCACTTAATAATATAGGTGAACAGGTACATGATCCTTTTAAACAGAATAAGATACATGTTCTACTTACTTATGTATTCATTTTATTTATTTTTTTGTTGCGTGTTGTTAATGTTTACAGTTGATTTGGGTTGCAAAGTTGAATCAATTATTTCTTCTTAAAAGTGCAAAAGACCTGTCAGGTCAATGCCTAACTTTAATAACTCTCTAAAGTTTCTCTAGTTTTTATTATATTATTTATCATGTAATGAACCTCAGTACCTTTCTAGTTTATGTCATTAATGTGTTGTTTTCTAGAGTCCATTATAATTCTCATTATCATCTTTCTAATGGCCTGATAAGGGATATGTTTTATTTTATGCAGATATTTTTCACACCGTGCTCTGCGTGACCAAATGTAATATCCCCAGGGATAATTTAACTGAAAATGAGAAGCCGAGGCCTTGCTGAGGACATACCTGTTGAGAGGGACTGAAATTGGACAGATATTTTTAAAGAAGCCATCAGTGGTGGTTGGTGCTAAATAGGAGTGGGGGGGCACAAGAGAATATGAACACAAGCATTATGAATGTGTGTGCAGATCAACGGGTAATGCACATGTTGATATGAGTCTTTGATTTGCATGATTGACCTAAATCTGTCTGCATTTTAGAGTTGTTTTACAGGGAAAAAAAGTGAAAACATCATGTAACCCACTGTAT